>NW_026108937.1:0-193441 GCF_024516045.1 Bombus affinis | reverse complement strand
ACGTTATTTTGTAATAGTATATAACGTTATACGTTATTTTGTAATAGTATATAACGTTATACGTTATATCGTATTAGTATATAACGCTATACGTGGTAACGGTATACAACATAACGCTATACGTTATATGGTAATCCTATACAGCGTTATACGTTATTTTGTTATAGTATATAACGTTATACGTTACCTCGTAATAGTATATAACGTTATAAGTTATATCGTAATGCTATACAACGTTATACGTTATATCGTAATGCTATAGAACGTTATACGTTATTTTGTAATAGTATATAACGTTATACGTTACCTCGTAATAGTATATAATTTTATAAGTTATATCGTAATACTATACAACGTTATACGTTATATCGTAATGCTATAGAACGTTATACGTTATTTTGTAATAGTATATAACGTTATACGTTATATCGTAATGGTATATAACGTTATACGTTATATCGTTATAGTATATAGCGTTATACGTTGTAAGGTTGTACTACATAACGTTATACGTTGTAACGGTGTACTACATAACGTTATACGTTATATCGTAATACTATACAACGTTATACGTTATATCGTAATACTATACAACGTTATACGTTATATCCTAATGGTATATAACGTTATACGTTATATCGTTATAGTATATAACGTTATACGTTATATCGTTATAGTATATAACGAGATACGTTATATCGTAATAGTATACGACGTTATACGTTATATAGGAATAGGATCTAACGTTATACGTTATATCGTAATAGTATATAACGCTATACGTTGTAAAGGTATACTACATAACGTTATACGTTGTAACGGTATACTACGTAATGTTATACGTATATCGTTATAGTATATAACGTTATACGTTATATCGTAATAGTATACAACGTTATACGTTGTAACGGTATACTACATAGCGTTATACGTTATATGATAATAGTATACAACGTTATACGTTATATCGTAATACTATACAACGTTATACGTTATATCCTAATGGTATATAACGTTATACGTTATATCGTTATAGTATATAACGTTATACGTTATATCGTTATAGTATATAACGTTATACGTTATATCGTTATAGTATATAACGAGATACGTTATATCGTAATAGTATACGACGTTATACGTTATATAGGAATAGGATCTAACGTTATACGTTATATCGTAATAGTATACAACGTTATTCGTTATATCGTAATAGTATATAACGCTATACGTTGTAACGGTATGCTACATAACGTTATACGTTATATCGTAGTGCCATATAACGTTATACGTTATATCCTAATGGTATATAACGTTATACCGTTATAGTATATAACTGTTCTACGTTGTAACGGTGTACTACTTAACGTTATACGCTATATCGTAATAGTATATAACGTTATTCGTTATATCGTAATAGTATATAACGTTATTCGTTATATCTTAATGGTATATAACGTTATACGTTATATCGTTATAGTATATAGCGTTATACGTTGTAACGTTGTACTACATAACGTTATACGTTGTAACGGTGTACTACATTACTTTATACGTTATATGATAATAGTATACAACGTTATACGTTATATCGTATTGCTATATAACGTTATACGTTATTTTGTAATAGTATATAACGTTATACGTTATTTTGTAATAATATATAGCGTTATACGTTATTTTGTAATAGTATATCACGTTATACGTTATATCGTAATGGTATATAACGTTATATGTTATATCGTAATGGTATATATCGTTATACGTTATATCGTTATAGTATATAGCGTTATACGTTGTAACGTTGTACTACATAACGTTATACATTGTAACGGAGTACTACATAACGTTATACGTTATATCGTAATACTATACAACGTTATACGTTATATCGTAATACTATACAACGTTATACGTTATATCCTAATGGTATATAACGTTATACGTTATATCGTTATAGTATATAACGTTATACGTTGTAACGGTGTACTACGTAACGTTATACATTGTAACGGTGTACTACATAACGTTATACGTTATGTCGTAATAGTATACAACGTTATTCGTTATATCGTAAGAGTATACAACGTTATACGTTATATCCTAATGGTATATAACGTTATACGTTATATCGTAATAGTATATAACGCTATGCGTTGTAGCGGTATACTACATAACGTTATACATTATATCGTAATGCTATATAACGTTATACGTTATTTTGTAATATTATATAACGTTATACGTTATTTTGTAATAGTATATAACGTTATACGTTATATCGTAACGGTATATAACGTTATACGTTATATCGTTATAGTATATAACGTTATACGTTATATCGTTAAGGTATATAGCGTTATACGTTATTTTGTAATAGTATATCACGTTATACGTTATATCGTAATGGTATATAACGTTATACGTTATATCGTAATGGTATATATCGTTATACGTTATATCGTTATAGTATATAGCGTTATACGTTGTAACGTTGTACTACATAACGTTATACGTTGTAACGGTGTACTACATAACGTTATACGTTATATCGTAATACTATACAACGTTATACGTTATATCGTAATACTATACAACGTTATACGTTATATCCTAATGGTATATAACGTTATACGTTATATCGTTATAGTATATAACGTTATACGTTGTAACGGTGTACTACGTAACGTTATACATTGTAACGGTGTACTACATAACGTTATACGTTATGTCGTAATAGTATACAACGTTATTCGTTATATCGTAAGAGTATACAACGTTATACGTTATATCCTAATGGTATATAACGTTATACGTTATATCGTAATAGTATATAACGCTATGCGTTGTAGCGGTATACTACATAACGTTATACATTATATCGTAATGCTATATAACGTTATACGTTATTTTGTAATAGTATATAACGTTATACGTTATTTTGTAATAGTATATAACGTTATACGTTATATCGTATTAGTATATAACGCTATACGTGGTAACGGTATACAACATAACGCTATACGTTATATGGTAATCCTATACAGCGTTATACGTTATTTTGTTATAGTATATAACGTTATACGTTACCTCGTAATAGTATATAACGTTATAAGTTATATCGTAATGCTATACAACGTTATACGTTATATCGTAATGCTATAGAACGTTATACGTTATTTTGTAATAGTATATAACGTTATACGTTACCTCGTAATAGTATATAATTTTATAAGTTATATCGTAATACTATACAACGTTATACGTTATATCGTAATGCTATAGAACGTTATACGTTATTTTGTAATAGTATATAACGTTATACGTTATATCGTAATGGTATATAACGTTATACGTTATATCGTTATAGTATATAGCGTTATACGTTGTAAGGTTGTACTACATAACGTTATACGTTGTAACGGTGTACTACATAACGTTATACGTTATATCGTAATACTATACAACGTTATACGTTATATCGTAATACTATACAACGTTATACGTTATATCCTAATGGTATATAACGTTATACGTTATATCGTTATAGTATATAACGTTATACGTTATATCGTTATAGTATATAACGAGATACGTTATATCGTAATAGTATACGACGTTATACGTTATATAGGAATAGGATCTAACGTTATACGTTATATCGTAATAGTATATAACGCTATACGTTGTAAAGGTATACTACATAACGTTATACGTTGTAACGGTATACTACGTAATGTTATACGTTATATCGTTATAGTATATAACGTTATACGTTATATCGTAATAGTATACAACGTTATACGTTGTAACGGTATACTACATAGCGTTATACGTTATATGATAATAGTATACAACGTTATACGTTATATCGTAATACTATACAACGTTATACGTTATATCCTAATGGTATATAACGTTATACGTTATATCGTTATAGTATATAACGTTATACGTTATATCGTTATAGTATATAACGTTATACGTTATATCGTTATAGTATATAACGAGATACGTTATATCGTAATAGTATACGACGTTATACGTTATATAGGAATAGGATCTAACGTTATACGTTATATCGTAATAGTATACAACGTTATTCGTTATATCGTAATAGTATATAACGCTATACGTTGTAACGGTATGCTACATAACGTTATACGTTATATCGTAGTGCCATATAACGTTATACGTTATTTTGTAATAGTATATAACGTTATACGTTATTTTGTAATAGTATATAACGTTATACGTTATTTTGTAATAGTATATATCGTTATACGATATTTTGTAATAGTATATAACGTTATACGTTATATCGTAATACTATACAACGTTATACGTTATATCGTAATGCTATATAACGTTATACGTTATGTTGTAATAGAATATAACGTTATACGTTATTTTTTAATAGTATATAACGTCATACGTTATTTTGTAATAGTATATAACGTTATACGTTATATCGTAATGGTATATAACGTTATACGTTATATCGTTATAGTATATAGCGTTATACGTTGTAACGTTGTCCTACATAACGTTATACGTTGTAACGGTGTACTACATAACGTTATACGTTATATCGTAATAATTTAGAACGTTATACGTTATATCCTAATGGTATATAACGTTATACGTTATATCGTTATAGTATATAACGTTATACGTTATATCGTTATAGTATATAACGTTATACGTTATATCGTAATAGTATACAACGTTAGACGTTATATAGCAATAGTATCTAACGTTATACGTTATTTTGTAATAGTATACAACGTTATACGTTATATCGTTAAGGTATATAACGTTATACGTTATTTTGTAATAGTATATAACGTTATACGTTATATCGTAATGGTATATAACATTATACGTTATATCGTTATAGTATATAACGTTATACGTTGTAACGTTGTTCTGCATATCGTTATACGTTGTAACGTTGTTCTACATAACGTTATACGTTGTAACGTTGTACTACATAACGTTATACGTTGTAACGGTGTACTACATTACGTTATACGTTATATGATAATAGTATACAACGTTATACGTTATATCGTAATGCTATATAACGTTATACGTTATTTTGTAATAGTATATAACGTTATACGTTATTTTGTAATAGTATATAACGTTATACGTTATATCGTTATAGTATATAACGTTATACGTTATGTCGTTATAGTATATAGCGTTATACGTTATATCGTTAAGGCATATAACGTTATACGTTATTTTGTAATAGTATATAACGTTATACGTTATATCGTAATGGTATATAACGTTATACGTTATATCGTAATGGTATATAACGTTATACGTTATATCGTTATAGTATATAACGTTATACGTTGTAACGTTGTTCTACATATCGTTATACGTTGTAACGTTGTTCTACATAACGTTATAAGTTGTAACGTTGTACTACATAACGTTATACGTTGTAACGTTGTACTACATAACGTTATATGTTATATCGTAATAGTATACAACGTTATTCGTTATATCGTAATAGTATATAACGCTATACGTTGTAACGGTATACTACATAACGTTATACGTTATATCGTAATCCTATATAACGTTATACGTTATTTTGTAATAGTATATAACGTTATACGTTATTTTGTAATAGTATATAACGTTATACGTTATTTTGTAATAGTATATAACGTTATACGTTATATCGTAATGGTATATAACGTTATACGTTATACCGTTATAGTATATAACGTTATACGTTGTAACGGTGTACTACATAACGTTATAAGATGTAACGGTGTACTACATAACGTTATACGTTATATCGTAATAGTATACAACGTTATTCGTTATATCGTAATAGTATATAACGTTATACGTTATATCGTAATAGTATATAACGCTATACGTTGTAACGGTATACTACATAACGTTATACGTTATATCGTAATGCCATATAACGTTATACGTTATTTTGTAATATTATATAACGTTATACGTTATTTTGTAATAGTATATAACGTTACACGTTATATCGTAATGGTATATAACGTTATACGTTCTATCGTTATAGTATATAATGTTATACGTTGTAACGTTGTACTACATAACGTTATACGTTGTAACGGTGTACTACATTACGTTATACGTTATATGATAATAGTATACAACGTTATACGTTATATCGTAATGCTATATAACGTTATACGTTATTTTATAATAGTACATAACGTTATACGTTATTTTGTAATAGTATATAACGTTATACGTTGTTTTGTAATAGTATACAACGTTATACGTTATATCGTAATGGTATATAACGTTATACGTTATATCGTTATAGTATATAACGTTATACGTTGTAACGGTGTACTACATAACGTTATACGTTGTAACGTTGTACTACATAACGTTATACGTTGTAACGGTGTACTACATGACGTTATACGTTATATCGTAATACTATACAACGTTATACGTTATATCGTAATACTATACAACGTTATACGTTATATCCTAATGGTATATAACGTTATACGTTATATCGTTATAGTATATAACGCTATACGTTGTAGCGGTATACTACATAACGTTATACATTATATCGTAATGCTATATAACGTTATACGTTATTTTGTAATATTATATAACGTTATACGTTATTTTGTAATAGTATATAACGTTATACGTTATATCGTAATGGTATATAACGTTATACGTTATATCGTAATAGTATATAACGCTATACGTTGTAGCGGTATACTACATAACGTTATACATTATATCGTAATGCTATATAACGTTATACGTTATTTTGTAATATTATATAACGTTATACGTTACCTCGTAATAGTATATAACGTTATAAGTTATATCGTAATACTATACAACGTTATACGTTATATCGTAATGCTATAGAACGTTATACGCTATTTTGTAATAGTATATAACGTTATACGTTACCTCGTAATAGTATATAATTTTATAAGTTATATCGTAATACTATACAACGTTATACGTTATATCGTAATGCTATAGAACGTTATACGTTATTTTGTAATAGTATATAGCGTTATACGTTATATCGTAATGGTATATAACGTTATACGTTATATCGTTATAGTATATAACGTTATACGTTATATCGTAATACTATACAACGTTATACGTTATATCCTAATGGTATAAAACGTTATACGTTATATCGTTATAGTATATAGCGTTATACGTTGTAACGTTGTACTACATAACGCTATACGTTGTAACGGTGTACTACATAACGTTATACGTTATATCGTAATACTATACAACGTTATACGTTATATCGTAATACTATACAACGTTATACG
Source organism: Bombus affinis (assembly GCF_024516045.1). Classification (NCBI taxonomy): domain Eukaryota; kingdom Metazoa; phylum Arthropoda; class Insecta; order Hymenoptera; family Apidae; genus Bombus; species Bombus affinis. The sequence continues at coordinate 186,095 of NW_026108937.1, read as the reverse complement.
TTATATCCTAATGGTATAAAACGTTATACGTTATATCGTTATAGTATATAACGTTATACGTTATATCGTTATAGTATATAACGAGATACGTTATATCGTAATAGTATACGACGTTATACGTTATATAGGAATAGGATCTAACGTTATACGTTATATCGTAATAGTATATAACGCTATACGTTGTAACGGTATACTACATAACGTTATACGTTGTAACGGTATACTACGTAATGTTATACGTTATATCGTTATAGTATATAACGTTATACGTTATATCGTAATAGTATACAACGTTATACGTTGTAACGGTATACTACATAGCGTTATACGTTATATGATAATAGTATACAACGTTATACGTTATATCGTAATGCTATATATCGTTATACGTTATTTTGTAATAGTATATAACGTTATACGTTATTTTGTAATAGTATATAACGTTATACGTTGTATCTTAATGGTATATAACGTTATACGTTATATCGTTATAGTATATAGCGTTATACGTTGTAACGTTGTACTACATAACGTTATACGTTGTAACGGTGTACTACATAACGTTATACGTTATATCGTAATAGTATACAACGTTATTCGTTATATCGTAATAGTATATAACGCTATACGTTGTAACGGTATGCTACATAACGTTATACGTTATATCGTAGTGCTAAATAAAGTTATACGTTATTTTGTAATAGTATATAACGTTATACGTTATTTTGTAATAGTATATAACGTTATACGTTATTTTGTAATAGTATATAACGTTATACGATATTTTGTAATAGTATATAACGTTATACGTTATATCGTAATACTATACAACGTTATACGTTATATCGTAATGCTATATAACGTTATACGTTATGTTGTAATAGTATATAACGTTATACGTTATTTTTTAATAGTATATAACGTTATACGTTATTTTGTAATAGTATACGACGTTATACGTTATATAGGAATAGGATCTAACGTTATACGTTATATCGTAATAGTATATAACGCTATACGTTGTAACGGTATACTACATAACGTTATACGTTGTAACGGTATACTACGTAATGTTATACGTTATATCGTTATAGTATATAACGTTATACGTTATATCGTAATAGTATACAACGTTATACGTTGTAACGGTATACTACATAGCGTTATACGTTATATGATAATAGTATACAACGTTATACGTTATATCGTAATGCTATATATCGTTATACGTTATTTTGTAATAGTATATAACGTTATACGTTATTTTGTAATAGTATATAACGTTATACGTTGTATCTTAATGGTATATAACGTTATACGTTATATCGTTATAGTATATAGCGTTATACGTTGTAACGTTGTACTACATAACGTTATACGTTGTAACGGTGTACTACATAACGTTATACGTTATATCGTAATAGTATACAACGTTATTCGTTATATCGTAATAGTATATAACGCTATACGTTGTAACGGTATGCTACATAACGTTATACGTTATATCGTAGTGCTAAATAAAGTTATACGTTATTTTGTAATAGTATATAACGTTATACGTTATTTTGTAATAGTATATAACGTTATACGTTATTTTGTAATAGTATATAACGTTATACGATATTTTGTAATAGTATATAACGTTATACGTTATATCGTAATACTATACAACGTTATACGTTATATCGTAATGCTATATAACGTTATACGTTATGTTGTAATAGTATATAACGTTATACGTTATTTTTTAATAGTATATAACGTTATACGTTATTTTGTAATAGTATATAACGTTATACGTTATATCGTAATGGTATATAACTTTATACGTAATATCGTTATAGTATATAGCGTTATACGTTGTAACGATATACTACATAACGTTATACGTTGTAACGGTGTACTACATAACGTTATACGGTATATCGTAATAGTATACAACGTTATTCGTTATATCGTACTAGTATATAACGTTATACGTTATATCGTAATAGTATATAACGCTATACATTGTAACGGTATACTACATACCGTTCTACGTTATATCGTAATAGTATACAACGTTATTCGTTATATCGTAATAGTATATAACGTTATACGTTGTAACGGTATACTACATAACGTTATACGTTGTAACGGTGTACTAAATAACGTTATACGTTATATGATAATAGTATACAACGTTATACGTTATATCGTAATGCTATATAACGTTATACGTTATTTTGTAATAGTATATAACGTTATACGTTATTATGTAATAGTATATAACGTTATACGTTATTTTGTAATAGTATATAACGTTATACATTATATCGTAATGGTATATAACGTTATACGTTATATCGTTATAGTATATAGCGTTATACGTTGTAACGTTGTACTACATAACGTTATACGTTATATCGTAATAGTATACAACGTTATTCGTTATATCGTACTAGTATATAACGTTATACGTTATATCGTAATAGTATATAACGCTATACGTTGTAACGGTATACTACATAACGTTCTACGTTATATCGTAATAGTATACAACGTTATTCGTTATATCGTAATAGTATATAACGTTATACGTTATATCGTAATAGTATATAACGCTATACGTTGTAACGGTATACTACATAACGTTATACGTTGTAACGGTGTACTACATAACGTTATACCTTATATGATAATAGTATACAACGTTATACGTTATATCGTAATGCTATATAACGTTATACGTTATTTTGTAATAGTATATAACGTTATACGTTATTATGTAATAGTATATAACGTTATACGTTATTTTGTAATAGTATATAACGTTATACATTATATCGTAATGGTATATAACGTTATACGTTATATCGTTATAGTATATAGCGTTATACGTTGTAACGTTGTACTACATAACGTTATACGTTATATCGTAATAGTATACAACGTTATTCGTTATATCGTACTAGTATATAACGTTATACGTTATATCGTAATAGTATATAACGCTATACGTTGTAACGGTATACTACATAACGTTCTACGTTATATCGTAATAGTATACAACGTTATTCGTTATATCGTAATAGTATATAACGTTATACGTTATATCGTAATAGTATATAACGCTATACGTTGTAACGGTATACTACATAACGTTATACGTTATATCGTAGTGCTATATAACGTTATACGTTATTTTGTAATATTATATAACGTTATACGTTATTTTGTAATAGTATATAACGTTCTACGTTATATCGTAATAGTATACAACGTTATTCGTTATATCGTAATAGTATACAACGTTATTCGTTATATCGTAATAGTATATAACGCTATACGTTGTTACGGTATACTACATAACGTTCTACGTTATATCGTAATAGTATACAACGTTATTCGTTATATCGTAATGGTATATAACGTTATACGTTATATCGTTATAGTATATAGCGTTATACGTTGTAACGTTGTACTACATAACGTTATACGTTATATCGTAATAGTATACAACGTTATTCGTTATATCGTACTAGTATATAACGTTATACGTTATATCGTAATAGTATAGCTATACGTTGTAACGGTATACTACATAACGTTGTACGTTATATCGTAATAGTATACAACGTTATACGTTATATCCTAATGGTATATAACGTTATACGTTATATCGTTATAGTATATAACGTTATACGTTGTAACGATGTACTACATAACGTTATACGTTATATCGTAATAGTATACAACGTTATTCGTTATATCGTAATAGTATATAACGTTATACGTTATATCGTAATAGTATATAATGCTATACGTTGTAACGGTATAAAACATAACGCTATACGTTATATGGTAATAGTATACAACGTTATACGTTATATCGTAATGCTATACAACGTTATACGTTATTTTGTAATAGTATATAACGTTATACGTTACCTCGTAATAGTATATAGCGTTATAAGTTATATCGTAATACTATACAACGTTATACGTTATATCGTAATGCTATAGAACGTTATACGTTATTTTGTAATAGTATATAACGTTATACGTTATATCGTTATAGTATATAACGTTATACGTTATATCGTTATAGTATATAACGTTATGCGTTATATCGTTATAGTATATAACGTTATACGTTATATCGTTAAGGTATATTACGTTATACGTTATTTTGTGATAGTATATAACGTTATACGTTACTTTGTAATACTATATAACGTTATACGTTATTTTGTAAGAGTATATAACGATATACGTTATATAGCAATAGGATCTAACGTTAAACGTTATATGGTAATAGTATATAACGTTATACTTTATAACGTTATAGTATATAACGTTATACGTTATATCGTAATGGTATATAACGTTATACGTTATATCGTTATAGTATATAATGTTATACGTTATGTCGTTATAGTATATAACGTTATTCGTTGAAACGTTGTTCTACATAACGTTATACGTTGTAACGGTATACTACATAACGTTATACGTTATATCGTAATAGAATACAACGTTATACGTCATATCGTAATGCTATATAACGTTATAGGGTATTTTGTAATAGTATATAACGTTATACGTTATTTTGTAATAGTATATAACGTTATACGTTATATCGTAATGGTTTATAACGTTATACGTTATATCGTTATAGTATATAACGTTATACGTTGTAACGTTGTTCAACATAACGTTATACGTTGTAACGGTATACTACATAACGTTATACGTTATATCGTAATAGAACACAACGTTATACGTTATATCGTAATGCTATATAACGTTATAGGTTATTTTGTAATATTATATAACGTTATACGTTATTTTGTAATAGTATATAACGTTATACGTTATATAGCAATAGGATCTAACGTTATACGTTATATCGTTAAGGTATATAACGTTATACGTTATTTTGTAATAGTATATAACGTTATACGTTATATCGTAATGGTATATAACGTTATACGTTATATCGTAATGGTATATAACGTTATACGTTATATCGTTATAGTATATAACGTTATACGTTGTAACGTTGTTCTACATATCGTTATACGTTGTAACGTTGTTCTACATAACGTTATACGTTGTAACGGTGTACTACATAACGTTATACGTTATATGATAATAGTATACAACGTTATACTTTATATCGTAATGCTATATAACGTTATACGTTATTTTGTAATAGTATATAACGTTATACGTTATTTTGTAATAGTATATAACGTTATACGTTATTTTGTAATAGTATGTAACGTTATACATTATATCGTAATGGTATATAACGTTATACGAAATATCGTTATAGTATATAGCGTTATACGTTGTAACGTTGTACTACATAACGTTATACGTTATATCGTAATAGTATACAACGTTATTCGTTATATCGTACTAGTATATAACGTTATACGTTATATAGCAATAGGATCTAACGTTATACGTTATATCGTAATGGTATATAACGATATACGTTATATCGTTATAGTATATAGCGTTATACGTTGTAACGTTGTACTACATAACGTTATACGTTATATCGTAATAGTATACAACGTTATTCGTTATATCGTACTAGTATATAACGTTATACGTTATATCGTAATAGTATATAACGCTATACGTTGTAACGGTATACTACATAACGTTCTACGTTATATCGTAATAGTATACAACGTTATTCGTTATATCGTAATAGTATATAACGTTATACGTTATATCGTAATAGTATATAACGCTATACGTTGTAACGGTATACTACATAACGTTATACGTTATATCGTAGTGCTATATAACGTTATACGTTATTTTGTAATATTATATAACGTTATACGTTATTTTGTAATAGTATATAACGTTCTACGTTATATCGTAATAGTATACAACGTTATTCGTTATATCGTAATAGTATATAACGTTATACGTTATATCGTAATAGTATATAACGCTATACTTTGTAACGGTATACTACATAACGTTCTACGTTATATCGTAATAGTATACAACGTTATTCGTTATATCGTAATGGTATATAACGTTATACGTTATATCGTTATAGTATATAGCGTTATACGTTGTAACGTTGTACTACATAACGTTATACGTCATATCGTAATAGTATACAACGTTATTCGTTATATCGTACTAGTATATAACGTTATACGTTATATCGTAATAGTATAGCTATACGTTGTAACGGTATACTACATAACGTTCTACGTGATATCGTAATAGTATACAACGTTATTCGTTATATCGTAATAGTATATAACGTTATACGTTATATCGTAATAGTATATAACGCTATACGTTGTAACGGTATACTACATAACGTTATACGTTATATCGTAGTGCTATATAACGTTATACGTTATTTTGTAATATTATATAACGTTATACGTTATGTTGTAATAGTATATAACGTTCTACGTTATATCGTAATAGTATACAACGTTATTCGTTATATCGTAATAGTATATAACGTTATACGTTATATCGTAATAGTATATAACGCTATACGTTGTAACGGTATACTACATAACGTTCTACGTTATATCGTAATAGTATACAACGTTATACGTTATATCGTAATAGTATATAACGCTATACGTTGTAACGGTATACTACATAACGTTCTACGTTATATCGTAATAGTATACAACGTTATACGTTATATCCTAATGGTATATAACGTTATACGTTATATCGTTATAGTATATAACGTTATACGTTGTAACGATGTACTACATAACGTTATACGTTATATCGTAATAGTATACAACGTTATTCGTTATATCGTAATAGTATATAACGTTATACGTTATATCGTTATAGTATATAGCGTTATACGTTGTAACGTTGTACTACATAACGTTATACGTTATATCGTAATAGTATACAACGTTATTCGTTATATCGTACTAGTATATAACGTTATACGTTATATCGTAATAGTATAGCTATACGTTGTAACGGTATACTACATAACGTTCTACGTTATATCGTAATAGTATACAACGTTATACGTTATATCGTAATGCTATACAACGTTATACGTTATTTTGTAATAGTATATAACGTTATACGTTACCTCGTAATAGTATATAGCGTTATAAGTTATATCGTAATACTATACAACGTTATACGTTATATCGTAATGCTATAGAACGTTATACGTTATTTTGTAATAGTATATAACGTTATACGTTATATCGTTATAGTATATAACGTTATACGTTATATCGTTATAGTATATAACGTTATACGTTATATCGTTATAGTATATAACGTTATACGTTATATCGTTAAGGTATATAACGTTATACGTTATTTTGTGATAGTATATAACGTTATACGTTACTTTGTAATACTATATAACGTTATACGTTATTTTGTAAGAGTATATAACGATATACGTTATATAGCAATAGGATCTAACGTTAAACGTTATATGGTAATAGTATATAACGTTATACTTTATAACGTTATAGTATATAACGTTATACGTTATATCGTAATGGTATATAACGTTATACGTTATATCGTTATAGTATATAACGTTATACGTTATGTCGTTATAGTATATAACGTTATTCGTTGAAACGTTGTTCTACATAACGTTATACGTTGTAACGGTATACTACATAACGTTATACGTTATATCGTAATAGAATACAACGTTATACGTCATATCGTAATGCTATATAACGTTATAGGGTATTTTGTAATAGTATATAACGTTATACGTTATTTTGTAATGGTATATAACGTTATACGTTATTTTGTAATAGTATATAACGTTATACATTATATCGTAATGGTATATAACGTTATACGTTATATCGTTATAGTATATAGCGTTATACGTTGTAACGTTGTACTACATAACGTTATACGTTATATCGTAATAGTATACAACGTTATTCGTTATATCGTACTAGTATATAACGTTATACGTTATATAGCAATAGGATCTAACGTTATACGTTATATCGTAATAGTATATGACGTTATACGTTGTGACGGTATACTACATAACGTTATATGTTATATCGTAATAGTATACAACGTTATTCGTTATATCGTATTAGTATATAACGCTATACGTTGTAACGGTATACAACATAACGCTATACGTTATATGGTAATAGTATACAACGTTATACGTTATATGGTAATCCTATACAACGTTATACGTTATTTTGTAATAGTATATAACGTTATACGTTACCTCGTAATAGTATATAACGTTATACGTTATATCGTTATAGTATATATCGATATAACGTTATACGTTATATCGTTATAGTATATAACGTTATACGTTATATCGTTATAGTATATAACGTTATACGTTATGTCGTTATGGTATATAACGTTATACGTTATATCGTAATAGTATATAACGTTATACGTTGTAACGTTATCCTACGTAACGTTATACGTTATATCGTTACAGTATATAACGTTATACGTTATATCGTAATAGTATACAACGTCATACGTTGTAACGGTATACTACATAGCGTTATACGCTATATGATAATAGTATACAACGTTATACGTTATATCGTAATGCTATATAACGTTATACGTTATTTTGTGATAGTATATAACGTTATACGTTATTTTGTAATAGTATATAACGTTATACGTTATTTTGTAATAGTATATAACGTTATACGTTATATCGTAATGGTATATAACTTTATACGTAATATCGTTATAGTATATAGCGTTATACGTTGTAACGATATACTACATAACGTTATACGTTGTAACGGTGTACTACATAACGTTATACGGTATATCGTAATAGTATACAACGTTATTCGTTATATCGTACTAGTATATAACGTTATACGTTATATCGTAATAGTATATAACGCTATACATTGTAACGGTATACTACATACCGTTCTACGTTATATCGTAATAGTATACAACGTTATTCGTTATATCGTAATAGTATATAACGTTATACGTTATATCGTAATAGTATATTAACGCTATACGTTGTAACGGTATACTACATAACGTTATACGTTGTAACGGTGTACTACATAACGTTATACGTTATATGATAATAGTATACAACGTTATACGTTATATCGTAATGCTATATAACGTTATACGTTATTTTGTAATAGTATATAACGTTATACGTTATTTTGTAATAGTATATAACGTTATACGTTATTATGTAATAGTATATAGCGTTATACGTTATTTTGTAATAGTATATAACGTTATACATTATATCGTAATGGTATATAACGTTATACGTTATATCGTTATAGTATATAGCGTTATACGTTGTAACGTTGTACTACATAACGTTATACGGTATATCGTAATAGTATACAACGTTATACATTATATCGTAATGGTATATAACGTTATACGTTATATCGTAATAGTATATAACGCTATACGTTGTAACGGTATACTACATAACGTTCTACGTTATATCGTAATAGTATACAACGTTATTCGTTATATCGTAATAGTATATAACGTTATACGTTATATCGTCATAGTATATAACGCTATACGTTGTAACGGTATACTACATAACGTTATACGTTATATCGTAGTGCTATATAACGTTATACGTTATTTTGTAATATTATATAACGTTATACGTTATTTTGTAATAGTATATAACGTTCTACGTTATATCGTAATAGTATACAACGTTATTCGTTATATCGTAATAGTATATAACGTTATACGTTATATCGTAATAGTATATAACGCTATACGTTGTAACGGTATACTACATAACGTTCTACGTTATACCGTAATAGTATACAACGTTATTCGTTATATCGTAATGGTATATAACGTTATACGTTATATCGTTATAGTATATAGCGTTATACGTTGTAACGTTGTACTACATAACGCTATACGTTATATCGTAATAGTATACAACGTTATTCGTTATATCGTACTAGTATATAACGTTATACGTTATATCGTAATAGTATAGCTATACGTTGTAACGGTATACTACATAACGTTGTACGTTATATCGTAATAGTATACAACGTTATTCGTTATATCGTAATAGTATATAACGTTATACGTTATATCGTAATAGTATATAACGCTATACGTTGTAACGGTATACTACATAACGTTATACGTTATATCGTAGTGCTATATAACGTTATACGTTATTTTGTAATATTATATAACGTTATACGTTATGTTGTAATAGTATATAACGTTCTACGTTATATCGTAATAGTATACAACGTTATTCGTTATATCGTAATAGTATATAACGTTATACGTTATATCGTAATAGTATATAACGCTATACGTTGTAACGGTATACTACATAACGTTCTACGTTATATCGTAATAGTATACAAAGTTATACGTTATATCCTAATGGTATATAACGTTATACGTTATATCGTTATAGTATATAACGTTATACGTTGTAACGATGTACTACATAACGTTATACGTTATATCGTAATAGTATACAACGTTATTCGTTATATCGTAATAGTATATAACGTTATACGTTATATCGTAATAGTATATAATGCTATACGTTGTAACGGTATAAAACATAACGCTATACGTTATATGGTAATAGTATACAACGTTATACGTTATATCGTAATGCTATACAACGTTATACGTTATTTCGTAATAGTATATAACGTTATACGTTACCTCGTAATAGTATATAGCGTTATAAGTTATATCGTAATACTATACAACGTTATACGTTATATCGTAATGCTATAGAACGTTATACGTTATTTTGTAATAGTATATAACGTTATACGTTATATCGTTATAGTATATAACGTTATACGTTATATCGTTATAGTATATAACGTTATACGTTATATCGTTATAGTATATAACGTTATACGTTATATCGTTAAGGTATATAACGTTATACGTTATTTTGTGATAGTATATAACGTTATACGTTACTTTGTAATACTATATAACGTTATACGTTATTTTGTAAGAGTATATAACGATATACGTTATATAGCAATAGGATCTAACGTTAAACGTTATATGGTAATAGTATATAACGTTATACTTTATAACGTTATAGTATATAACGTTATACGTTATATCGTAATGGTATATAACGTTATACGTTATATCGTTATAGTATATAACGTTATACGTTATGTCTTTATAGTATATAACGTTATTCGTTGAAACGTTGTTCTACATAACGTTATACGTTGTAACGGTATACTACATAACGTTATACGTTATATCGTAATAGAATACAACGTTATACGTCATATCGTAATGCTATATAACGTTATAGGGTATTTTGTAATAGTATATAACGTTATACGTTATTTTGTAATAGTATATAACGTTATACGTTATATCGTAATGGTTTATAACGTTATACGTTATATCGTTATAGTATATAACGTTATTCGTTGTAACGTTGTTCAACATAACGTTATACGTTGTAACGGTATACTACATAACGTTATACGTTATATCGTAATAGAACACAACGTTATACGTTATATCGTAATGCTATATAACGTTATAGGTTATTTTGTAATAGTATATAACGTTATACGTTATTTTGTAATAGTATATAACGTTATACGTTATTTTGTAATAGTATATAACGTTATACATTATATCGTAATGGTATATAACGTTATACGAAATATCGTTATAGTATATAGCGTTATACGTTGTAACGTTGTCCTACATAACGTTATACGTTATATCGTAATAGTATACAACGTTATTCGTTATATCGTACTAGTATATAACGTTATACGTTATATAGCAATAGGATCTAACGTTATACGTTATATCGTAATGGTATATAACGTTATACGTTATATCGTTATAGTATATAGCGTTATACGTTGTAACGTTGTACTACATAACGTTATACGTTATATCGTAATAGTATACAACGTTATTCGTTATATCGTACTAGTATATAACGTTATACGTTATATCGTAATAGTATATAACGCTATACGTTGTAACGGTATACTACATAACGTTATACGTTATATCGTATTAGTATATAACGCTATACGTTGTAACGGTATACAACATAACGCTATACGTTATATGGTAATAGTATACAACGTTATACGTTATATGGTAATCCTATACAACGTTATACGTTATTTTGTAATAGTATATAACGTTATACGTTACCTCGTAATAGTATATAACGTTATAAGTTATATCGTAATACTATACAACGTTATACGTTATATCGTAATGCTATAGTACGTTATACGTTATTTTGTAATAGTATATAACGTTATACGTTACCTCGTAATAGTATATAATTTTATAAGTTATATCGTAATACTATACAACGTTATACGTTATATCGTAATGCTATAGAACGTTATACGTTATTTTGTAATAGTATATAACGTTATACGTTATATCGTAATGGTATATAACGTTATACGTTATATCGTTATAGTATATAACGTTATACGTTATATCGTTGTAGGATATAACGTTATACGTTATATCGTTATAGTATATAACGTTATTCGTTGTAACGTTGTTCTACATAACGTTATACGTTGTAACGGTATACTACATAACGTTATACGTTATATCGTAATAGAACACAACGTTATACGTTATATCGTAATGCTATATAACGTTATAGGTTATTCTGTAATAGTATATAACGTTATACGTTATTTTGTAATAGTATATAACGTTATACGTTATATAGCAATAGGATCTAACGTTATACGTTATATCGTTAAGGTATATAACGTTATACGTTATTTTGTAATAGTATATAACGTTATACGTTATATAGCAATAGGATCTAACGTTATACGTTATATCGTAATAGTATATAACGTTATACGTTATATCGTAATGCTATATAACGTTATACGTTATTTTGTAATAGTATATAACGTTATACGTTATTTTGTAATAGTATATAACGTCATACGTTATATCGTAATGGTATATAACTTTATACGTAATATCGTTATAGTATATAGCGTTATACGTTGTAACGATGTACTACATAACGTTATACGTTGTAACGGTGTACTACATAACGTTATACGGTATATCGTAATAGTATACAACGTTATTCGTTATATCGTACTAGTATATAACGTTATACGTTATATCGTAATAGTATATAACGCTATACGTTGTAACGGTATACTACATAACGTTCTACGTTATATCGTAATAGTATACAACGTTATTCGTTATATCGTAATAGTATACAACGTTATTCGTTATATCGTGATAGTATATAACGTTATACGTTATATCGTAATAGTATATAACGCTATACGTTGTAACGGTATACTACATAACGTTATACGTTATATCGTAGTGCTATATAACGTTATACGTTATTTTGTAATATTATATAACGTTATACGTTATTTTGTAATAGTATATAACGTTCTACGTTATATCGTAATAGTATACAACGTTATTCGTTATATCGTAATAGTATATAACGTTATACGTTATATCGTAATAGTATATAACGCTAGACGTTGTAACGGTATACTACATAACGTTCTACGTTATGTCGTAATAGTATACAACGTTATTCGTTATATCGTAATGGTATATAACGTTATACGTTATATCGCTATAGTATATAGCGTTATACGTTGTAACGTTGTACTACATAACGTTATACGTTATATCGTAATAGTATACAACGTTATTCGTTATATCGTACTAGTATATAACGTTATACGTTATATCGTAATAGTATATAACGCTATACGTTGTAACGGTATACTACATAACGTTCTACGTTATATCGTAATAGTATACAACGTTATACGTTATATCGTAATAGTATATAACGTTATACGTTATATCGTTATAGTATATAACGCTATACATTGTAACGGTATACTACATAACGTTCTACGTTATATCGTAATAGTATACAACGTTATACGTTATATCCTAATGGTATATAACGTTATACGTTATATCGTTATAGTATATAACGTTATACGTTGTAACGATGTACTACATAACGTTATACGTTATATCGTAATAGTATACAACGTTATTCGTTATATCGTAATAGTATATAACGTTATACGTTATATCGTAATAGTATATAATGCTATACGTTTTAACGGTATACAACATAACGCTATGCGTTATATGGTAATAGTATACAACGTTATACGTTATATCGTAATGCTATACAACGTTATACGTTATTTTGTAATAGTATATAACGTTATACGTTACCTCGTAATAGTATATAGCGTTATAAGTTATATCGTAATACTATACAACGTTATACGTTATATCGTAATGCTATAGAACGTTATACGTTATTTTGTAATAGTATATAACGTTATACGTTATATCGTTATAGTATATAACGTTATACGTTATATCGTTATAGTATATAACGTTATACGTTACTTTGTAATACTATATAACGTTATACGTTATTTTGTAATAGTATATAACGATATACGTTATATAGCAATAGGATCTAACGTTAAGCGTTATATCGTAATAGTATATAACGTTATACGTTATATCGTTATAGTATATAACGTTATACGTTATATCGTAATGGTATATAACGTTATACGTTATATCGTTATAGTATATAACGTTATACGTTATATAGCAATAGGATCTAACGTTATACGTTATATCGTTATAGTATATAACGTTATACGTTATTTTGTAACATTATATAACGTTATACGTTATATCGTAATGGTATATAACGTTATACGTTATATCGTAATGGTATATAACGTTATACGTTATATCGTAATGGTATATAACGTTATACGTTATATCGTTATAGTATATAACGTTATACGTTGTAACGTTGTTCTACATATCGTTATACGTTGTAACGTTGTTCTACATAACGTTATACGTTGTAACGGTGTACTACATAACGTTATACGTTATATCGTAATACTATACAACGTTATACGTTATATCGTAATTGTATATAACGTTATACGTTATATCGTTATAGTATATAACGTTATACGTTATATCGTTATAGTATATAACGTTATACGTTGTAACGGTGTACTACATAACGTTATACGTTGTAACGTAATAGAATACAAATTTATACGTTATATCGTAATGCTATATAACGTTATACGGTATTTTGTAATAGTATATAACGTTATACGTTATTTTGTAATAGTATATAACGTTATACGTTATATAGCAATAGGATCTAACGTTATACGTTATATCGTAATAGTATATAACGTTATACGTTATATCGTTATAGTATATAACGTTATACGTTATATCGTTATAGTATATAACGTTATACGTTATGTCGTTATGGCATATAACGTTATACGTTATATCGTTATAGTATATAACGTTATACGTTATGTCGTTATGGTATATAACGTTATACGTTATATCGTAATAGTATACGACGTTATACGTTATATCGTAATAGTATACGACGTTATACGTTATATAGCAATAGGATCTAACGTTATACGTTATATCGGAATAGTATATAACGCTACACGTTGTAACGGTATGCTACATAACGTTATTCGTTGTAACGGTATACTACGTAACGTTATACGTTATATCGTAATAGTATACAACGTTATACGTTATATAGCAATAGTATCTAACGTTATACGTTATATCGTAATAGTATATAACGTTATACGTTGTAACGTTATCCTACGTAACGTTATACGTTATATCGTAATGGTATATAACTTTATACGTTATATCGTTATAGTATATAGCGTTATACGTTGTAACGGTATACTACATAACGTTCTACGTTATATCGTAATAGTATACAACGTTATTCGTTATATCGTAATAGTATATAACGTTATACGTTATATCGTAATAGTATATTAACGCTATACGTTGTAACGGTATACTACATAACGTTATACGTTATATCGTAATAGTATACAACGTTATTCGTTATATCGTAATAGTATATAACGTTATACGTTATATCGTTATAGTATATAACGTTATTCGTTGAAACGTTGTTCTACATAACGTTATACGTTGTAACGGTATACTACATAACGTTATACGTTATATCGTAATAGAATACAACGTTATACGTCATATCGTAATGCTATATAACGTTATAGGGTATTTTGTAATAGTATATAACGTTATACGTTATTTTGTAATAGTATATAACGTTATACGTTATATCGTTAAGGCATATAACGTTATACGTTATTTTGTAATAGTATATAACGTTATACTTTATATCGTAATGGTATATAACGTTATACGTTATATCGTAATGGTTTATAACGTTATACGTTATATCGTTATAGTATATAACGTTATACGTTGTAACGTTGTTCTACATATCGTTATACGTTGTAACGGTGTACTACATAACGTTATACCTTATATCGTAATACTATACAACGTTTTACGTTATATCGTAATGCTATAGAACGTTATACGTTATAGCGTTATAGTATATAACGTTATACGTTGTAACGATGTACTACATAACGTTATACGTTATATCGTAATAGTATACAACGTTAGTCGTTATATCGTAGTAGTATATAACGTTATACGTTATATCGTAATAGTATATAACGCTATACGTTGTAACGGTATACAACATAACGCTATACGTTATATGGTAATAGTATACAACGTTATACGTTATATCGTAATGCTATACAACGTTATACGTTATTTTGTAATAGTATATAACGTTATACGTTACCTCGTAATAGTATATAGCGTTATAAGTTATATCGTAATACTATACAACGTTATACGTTATATCGTAATGCTATAGAACGTTATACGTTATTTTGTAATAGTATATAACGTTATACGTTATATCGTTATAGTATATAACGTTATACGTTATATCGTTATAGTATATAACGTTATACGTTACTTTGTAATACTATATAACGTTATACGTTATTTTGTAATAGTATATAACGATATACGTTATATAGCAATAGGATCTAACGTTAAACGTTATATCGTAATAGTATATAACATTATACGTTATATCGTTATAGTATATAACGTTATACGTTGTAACGTTGTTCTACATATCGTTATACGTTGTAACGGTGTACTACATAACGTTATACCTTAATACTATACAACGTTATACGTTATATCGTAATGCTATAGAACGTTATACGTTATAGCGTTATAGTATATAACGTTATACGTTGTAACGATGTACTACATAACGTTATACGTTATATCGTAATAGTATACAACGTTAGTCGTTATATCGTAATAGTATATAACGTTATACGTTATATCGTAATAGTATATAACGCTATACGTTGTAACGGTATACAACATAACGCTATACGTTATATGGTAATAGTATACAACGTTATACGTTATATCGTAATGCTATACAACGTTATACGTTATTTTGTAATAGTATATAACGTTATACGTTACCTCGTAATAGTATATAGCGTTATAAGTTATATCGTAATACTATACAACGTTATACGTTATATCGTAATGCTATAGAACGTTATACGTTATTTTGTAATAGTATATAACGTTATACGTTATATCGTTATAGTATATAACGTTATACGATATATCGTTATAGTATATAACGTTATACGTTACTTTGTAATACTATATAACGTTATACGTTATTTTGTAATAGTATATAACGATATACGTTATATAGCAATAGGATCTAACGTTAAACGTTATATTGTGATAGTATATAACATTATACGTTATATCGTTATAGTATATAACGCTATACGTTATATCGCAATGGTATATAACGTTATACGTTATATCGTTATAGTATATAACGTTATACGTTATATAGCAATAGGATCTAACGTTATACGTTATATCGTTATAGTATATAACGTTATACGTTATATAGTTATAGTATATAACGTTATACGTTACTTTGTAATACTATATAACGTTATACGTTATATCGTTATAGTATATAACGTTATACGTTATATCGTTATAGTATATAACGTTATACGTTGTAACGGTGTACTACATAACGTTATACGTTGTAACGTAATAGAATACAACGTTATACGTTATATCGTAATGCTATATAACGTTATACGGTATTTTGTAATAGTATATAACGTTATACGTTATTTTGTAATAGTATATAACGTTATACGTTATATAGCAATAGGATCTAACGTTATACGTTATATCGTAATAGTATATAACGTTATACGTTATATCGTTATAGTATATAACGTTATACGTTATATCGTTATAGTATATAACGTTATACGTTATGTCGTTATGGTATATAACGTTATACGTTATATCGTTATAGTATATAACGTTATACGTTATGTCGTTATGGTATATAACGTTATACGTTATATCGTAATAGTATACAACGTTATACGTTGTATCGTAATAGTATACGACGTTATACGTTATATAGCAATAGGATCTAACGTTATACGTTATATCGGAATAGTATATAACGCTACACGTTGTAACGGTATGCTACATAACGTTATTCGTTGTAACGGTATACTACGTAACGTTATACGTTATATCGTTATAGTATATAACGTTATACGTTATATCGTAATAGTATACAACGTTATACGTTATATAGCAATAGTATCTAACGTTATACGTTATATCGTAATAGTATATGACGTTATACGTTGTAACGGTATACTACATAACGTTATACGTTATATCGTAATAGTATATAACGTTATACGTTGTAACGTTATCCTACGTAACGTTATACGTTATATCGTAATGGTATATAACTTTATACGTTATATCGTTATAGTATATAGCGTTATACGTTGTAACGGTATACTACATAACGTTCTACGTTATATCGTACTAGTATACAACGTTATTCGTTATATCGTAATAGTATATAACGTTATACGTTATATCGTTATAGTATATAACGTTATACGTTATATCGTAATGGTATATAACGTTATACGTTATATCGTTATAGTATATAACGTTATTCGTTGAAACGTTGTTCTACATAACGTTATACGTTGTAACGGTATACTACATAACGTTATACGTTATATCGTAATAGAATTCAACGTTATACGTCATATCGTAATGCTATATAACGTTATAGGGTATTTTGTAATAGTATATAACGTTATACGTTATTTTGTAATAGTATATAACGTTATACGTTATATCGTTAAGGCATATAACGTTATACGTTATTTTGTAATAGTATATAACGTTATACGTTATGTCGTTATGGTATATAACGTTATACGTTATATCGTTATAGTATATAACGTTATACATTATGTCGTTATGGTATATAACGTTATACGTTATATCGTAATAGTATACAACGTTATACGTTGTATCGTAATAGTATACGACGTTATACGTTATATAGCAATAGGATCTAACGTTATACGTTATATCGGAATAGTATATAACGCTACACGTTGTAACGGTATGCTACATAAAGTTATTCGTTGTAACGGTATACTACGTAACGTTATACGTTATATCGTAATAGTATATAACGTTATACGTTATATCGTTATAGTATATAACGTTATACGTTATATCGTTATAGTATAAAACGTTATACGTTATGTCGTTATGGTATATAACGTTATACGTTATATCGTTATAGTATATAACGTTATACGTTATGTCGTTATGGTATATAACGTTATACGTTATATCGTAATAGTATACAACGTCATACGTTGTATCGTAATAGTATACGACGTTATACGTTATATAGCAATAGGATCTAACGTTATACGTTATATCGGAATAGTATATAACGCTACACGTTGTAACGGTATGCTACATAACGTTATTCGTTGTAACGGTATACTACGTAACGTTATACGTTATATCGTTATAGTATATAACGTTATACGTTATATCGTAATAGTATACAACGTTATACGTTATATAGCAATAGTATCTAACGTTATACGTTATATCGTAATAGTATATGACGTTATACGTTGTAACGGTATACTACATAACGTTATACGTTATATCGTAATAGTATATAACGTTATACGTTGTAACGTTATCCTACGTAACGTTATACGTTATATCGTAATGGTATATAACTTTATACGTTATATCGTTATAGTATATAGCGTTATACGTTGTAACGGTATACTACATAACGTTCTACGTTATATCGTAATAGTATACAACGTTATTCGTTATATCGTAATAGTATACACCGTTATTCGTTATATCGTAATAGTATATAACGTTATACGTTATATCGTAATAGTATATTAACGCTATACGTTGTAACGGTATACTACATAACGTTATACGTTATATCGTACTAGTATACAACGTTATTCGTTATATCGTAATAGTATATAACGTTATACGTTATATCGTTATAGTATATAACGTTATACGTTATATCGTAATGGTTTATAACGTTATACGTTATATCGTTATAGTATATAACGTTATTCGTTGTAGCGTTGTTCTACATATCGTTATACGTTGTAACGGTGTACTACATAACGTTATACCTTATAACGTAATACTATACAACGTTATACGTTATATCGTAATGCTATAGAACGTTATACGTTATTTTGTAATAGTATATAACGTTATACGTTATATCGTAATGGTATATAACGTTATACGTTATATCCTTATAGTATATAACGTTATACGTTATATCGTTAAGGTATATAACGTTATACGTTATTTTGTAATAGTATATAACGTCATACGTTATTTTGTAATACTATATAACGTCATACGTTATTTTGTAATACTATATAACGTTATACGTTATTTTGTAATAGTAGATAACGTTATACGTTATATCGTAATGGTATATAACGTTATACGTTATATCGTAATAGTATACATCGTTATACGTTATATCGTAATGCTATATAACGTTATACGTTATTTTGTAATAGTATATAACGTTATACGTTATTTTGTAATAGTATATAACGTCATACGTTATATCGTAATGGTATATAACTTTATACGTAATATCGTTATAGTATATAGCGTTATACGTTGTAACGATGTACTACATAACGTTATACGTTGTAACGGTGTACTACATAACGTTATACGGTATATCGTAATAGTATACAACGTTATTCGTTATATCGTACTAGTATATAACGTTATACGTTATATCGTAATAGTATATAACGCTATACGTTGTAACGGTATACTACATAACGTTCTACGTTATATCGTAATAGTATACAACGTTATTCGTTATATCGTAATAGTATACAACGTTATTCGTTATATCGTAATAGTATATAACGTTATACGTTATATCGTAATAGTATATAACGCTATACGTTGTAACGGTATACTACATAACGTTATACGTTATATCGTAGTGCTATATAACGTTATACGTTATTTTGTAATATTATATAACGTTATACGTTATTTTGTAATAGTATATAACGTTCTACGTTATATCGTAATAGTATACAACGTTATTCGTTATATCGTAATAGTATACAACGTTATTCGTTATATCGTACTAGTATATAACGTTATACGTTATATAGCAATAGGATCTAACGTTATACGTTATATCGTAATAGTATATGACGTTATACGTTGTGACGGTATACTACATAACGTTATATGTTATATCGTAATAGTATACAACGTTATTCGTTATATCGTATTAGTATATAACGCTATACGTTGTAACGGTATACAACATAACGCTATACGTTATATGGTAATAGTATACAACGTTATACGTTATATGGTAATCCTATACAACGTTATACGTTATTTTGTAATAGTATATAACGTTATACGTTACCTCGTAATAGTATATAACGTTATACGTTATATCGTTATAGTATATAACGTTATACGTTATGTCGTTATGGTATATAACGTTATACGTTATATCGTAATAGTATATAACGTTATACGTTGTAACGTTATCCTACGTAACGTTATACGTTATATCGTTACAGTATATAACGTTATACGTTATATCGTAATAGTATACAACGTCATACGTTGTAACGGTATACTACATAGCGTTATACGCTATATGATAATAGTATACAACGTTATACGTTATATCGTAATGCTATATAACGTTATACGTTATTTTGTGATAGTATATAACGTTATACGTTATTTTGTAATAGTATATAACGTTATACGTTATTTTGTAATAGTATATAACGTTATACGTTATATCGTAATGGTATATAACTTTATACGTAATATCGTTATAGTATATAGCGTTATACGTTGTAACGATATACTACATAACGTTATACGTTGTAACGGTGTACTACATAACGTTATACGGTATATCGTAATAGTATACAACGTTATTCGTTATATCGTACTAGTATATAACGTTATACGTTATATCGTAATAGTATATAACGCTATACATTGTAACGGTATACTACATACCGTTCTACGTTATATCGTAATAGTATACAACGTTATTCGTTATATCGTAATAGTATATAACGTTATACGTTATATCGTAATAGTATATTAACGCTATACGTTGTAACGGTATACTACATAACGTTATACGTTGTAACGGTGTACTACATAACGTTATACGTTATATGATAATAGTATACAACGTTATACGTTATATCGTAATGCTATATAACGTTATACGTTATTTTGTAATAGTATATAACGTTATACGTTATTATGTAATAGTATATAACGTTATACGTTATTTTGTAATAGTATATAACGTTATACGTTATTATGTAATAGTATATAACGTTATACGTTATTTTGTAATAGTATATAACGTTATACATTATATCGTAATGGTATATAACGTTATACGTTATATCGTTATAGTATATAGCGTTATACGTTGTAACGTTGTACTACATAACGTTATACGGTATATCGTAATAGTATACAACGTTATACATTATATCGTAATGGTATATAACGTTATACGTTATATCGTAATAGTATATAACGCTATACGTTGTAACGGTATACTACATAACGTTCTACGTTATATCGTAATAGTATACAACGTTATTCGTTATATCGTAATAGTATATAACGTTATACGTTATATCGTCATAGTATATAACGCTATACGTTGTAACGGTATACTACATAACGTTATACATTATATCGTAGTGCTATATAACGTTATACGTTATTTTGTAATATTATATAACGTTATACGTTATTTTGTAATAGTATATAACGTTCTACGTTATATCGTAATAGTATACAACGTTATTCGTTATATCGTAATAGTATATAACGTTATACGTTATATCGTAATAGTATATAACGCTATACGTTGTAACGGTATACTACATAACGTTCTACGTTATATCGTAATAGTATACAACGTTATTCGTTATATCGTAATGGTATATAACGTTATACGTTATATCGTTATAGTATATAGCGTTATACGTTGTAACGTTGTACTACATAACGCTATACGTTATATCGTAATAGTATACAACGTTATTCGTTATATCGTACTAGTATATAACGTTATACGTTATATCGTAATAGTATAGCTATACGTTGTAACGGTATACTACATAACGTTGTACGTTATATCGTAATAGTATACAACGTTATTCGTTATATCGTAATAGTATATAACGTTATACGTTATATCGTAATAGTATATAACGCTATACGTTGTAACGGTATACTACATAACGTTATACGTTATATCGTAGTGCTATATAACGTTATACGTTATTTTGTAATATTATATAACGTTATACGTTATGTTGTAATAGTATATAACGTTCTACGTTATATCGTAATAGTATACAACGTTATTCGTTATATCGTAATAGTATATAACGTTATACGTTATATCGTAATAGTATATAACGCTATACGTTGTAACGGTATACTACATAACGTTCTACGTTATATCGTAATAGTATACAAAGTTATACGTTATATCCTAATGGTATATAACGTTATACGTTATATCGTTATAGTATATAACGTTATACGTTGTAACGATGTACTACATAACGTTATACGTTATATCGTAATAGTATACAACGTTATTCGTTATATCGTAATAGTATATAACGTTATACGTTATATCGTAATAGTATATAATGCTATACGTTGTAACGGTATAAAACATAACGCTATACGTTATATGGTAATAGTATACAACGTTATACGTTATATCGTAATGCTATACAACGTTATACGTTATTTCGTAATAGTATATAACGTTATACGTTACCTCGTAATAGTATATAGCGTTATAAGTTATATCGTAATACTATACAACGTTATACGTTATATCGTAATGCTATAGAACGTTATACGTTATTTTGTAATAGTATATAACGTTATACGTTATATCGTTATAGTATATAACGTTATACGTTATATCGTTATAGTATATAACGTTATACGTTATATCGTTATAGTATATAACGTTATACGTTATATCGTTAAGGTATATAACGTTATACGTTATTTTGTGATAGTATATAACGTTATACGTTACTTTGTAATACTATATAACGTTATACGTTATTTTGTAAGAGTATATAACGATATACGTTATATAGCAATAGGATCTAACGTTAAACGTTATATGGTAATAGTATATAACGTTATACTTTATAACGTTATAGTATATAACGTTATACGTTATATCGTAATGGTATATAACGTTATACGTTATATCGTTATAGTATATAACGTTATACGTTATGTCGTTATAGTATATAACGTTATTCGTTGAAACGTTGTTCTACATAACGTTATACGTTGTAACGGTATACTACATAACGTTATACGTTATATCGTAATAGAATACAACGTTATACGTCATATCGTAATGCTATATAACGTTATAGGGTATTTTGTAATAGTATATAACGTTATACGTTATTTTGTAATAGTATATAACGTTATACGTTATATCGTAATGGTTTATAACGTTATACGTTATATCGTTATAGTATATAACGTTATTCGTTGTAACGTTGTTCAACATAACGTTATACGTTGTAACGGTATACTACATAACGTTATACGTTATATCGTAATAGAACACAACGTTATACGTTATATCGTAATGCTATATAACGTTATAGGTTATTTTGTAATAGTATATAACGTTATACGTTATTTTGTAATAGTATATAACGTTATACGTTATTTTGTAATAGTATATAACGTTATACATTATATCGTAATGGTATATAACGTTATACGAAATATCGTTATAGTATATAGCGTTATACGTTGTAACGTTGTACTACATAACGTTATACGTTATATCGTAATAGTATACAACGTTATTCGTTATATCGTACTAGTATATAACGTTATACGTTATATAGCAATAGGATCTAACGTTATACGTTATATCGTAATGGTATATAACGTTATACGTTATATCGTTATAGTATATAGCGTTATACGTTGTAACGTTGTACTACATAACGTTATACGTTATATCGTAATAGTATACAACGTTATTCGTTATATCGTACTAGTATATAACGTTATACGTTATATCGTAATAGTATATAACGCTATACGTTGTAACGGTATACTACATAACGTTATACGTTATATCGTAATGCTATATAACGTTATACGTTATTTTGTAATAGTATATAACGTTATACGTTATTTTGTAATGGTATATAACGTTATACGTTATTTTGTAATAGTATATAACGTTAAACGTTATATCTTAATGGTATATAACGTTATACGTTATATCGTTATAGTATATAGCGTTATACGTTGTAACGTTGTACTACATAACGTTATACGTTGTAACGGTGTACTACATAACGTTATACGTTATATCGTAATAGTATACAACGTTATTCGTTATATCGTAATAGTATATAACGCTATACGTTGTAACGGTATACTACATAACGTTATACGTTATATCGTAGTGCTATATAACGTTATACGTTATTTTGTAACAGTATATAACGTTATACGTTATTTTGTAATAGTATATAACGTTATACGATATTTTGTTATAGTATATAACGTTATACGTTGTAACGGTGTACTACATAACGTTATACGTTGTAACGGTGTACTACATTACGTTATACGTTATATGATAATAGTATACAACGTTATACGTTATATCGTAATGCTATATAATGTTATACGTTATTTTGTAATAGTATATAACGTTATACGTTATTTTGTAATAGTATATAACGTTATACGTTATTTTGTAATAGTATATCACGTTATACGTTATATCGTAATGGTATATAACGTTATACGTTATATCGTAATGGTATATATCGTTATACGTTATATCGTTATAGTATATAGCGTTATACGTTGTAACATTGTACTACATAACGTTATACGTTGTAACGGTGTACTACATAACGTTATACGTTATGTCGTAATAGTATACAACGTTATTCGTTATATCGTAATAGTATACAACGTCATACGTTATATCCTAATGGTATATAACGTTATACGTTATATCGTAATAGTATATAACGCTATACGTTGTAGCGGTATACTACATAACGTTATACATTATATCGTAATGCTATATAACGTTATACGTTATTTTGTAATATTATATAACGTTATACGTTATTTTGTAATAGTATATAACGTTATACGTTATATCGTAATGGTATATAACGTTATACGTTATATCGTTATAGTATATAACGTTATACGTTATATCGTATTAGTATATAACGCTATACGTTGTAACGGTATACAACATAACGCTATACGTTATATGGTAATAGTATACAACGCTATACGTTATATGGTAATCCTATACAACGTTATACGTTATTTTGTAATAGTATATAACGTTATACGTTACCTCGTAATAGTATATAACGTTATAAGTTATATCGTAATACTATACAACGTTATACGTTATATCGTAATGCTATAGTACGTTATACGTTATTTTGTAATAGTATATAACGTTATACGTTACCTCGTAATAGTATATAATTTTATAAGTTATATCGTAATACTATACAACGTTATACGTTATATCGTAATGCTATAGAACGTTATACGTTATTTTGTAATAGTATATAACGTTATACGTTATATCGTAATGGTATATAACGTTATACGTTATATCGTTATAGTATATAACGTTATACGTTGTATCGTTAAGGTATATAACGTTATACGTTATGTTGTAATAGTATATAACGTTATACGTTATTTTGTAATACTATATAACGTTATACGATATTTTGTAATAGTATATAACGTTATACGTTATATCGTAATGGTATATAACGTTATACGTTATATCGTAATGGTATATAACGTTATACGTTATATCGTTATAGTATATAACGTTATACGTTGTAACGTAGTTCTACATAACGTTATACGTTGTAACGGTATACTGCATAACGTTATACGTTATATCGTAATGCTATATAAAGTTATAGGTTATTTTGTAATAGTATATAACGTTATAGGTTATTTTGTAATAGTATATAACGTTATACGTTATTTTGTAATACTATATAACGTTATACGTTATATAGCAATAGGATCTAACGTTAAATGTTATATCGTAATAGTATATAACGTTATACGTTATATCGTTGTAGGATATAACGTTATACGTTATATCGTTATAGTATATAACGTTATTCGTTGTAACGTTGTTCTACATAACGTTATACGTTATATCGTAATAGAACACAACGTTATACGTTATATCGTAATGCTATATAACGTTATAGGTTATTTTGTAATAGTATATAACGTTATACGTTATTTTGTAATAGTATATAACGTTATACGTTATATAGCAATAGGATCTAACGTTATACGTTATATCGTTAAGGTATATAACGTTATACGTTATTTTGTAATAGTATATAACGTTATACGTTATATCGTAATGGTATATAACGTTATACGTTATATCGTAATGGTATATAACGTTATACGTCATATCGTTATAGTATATAACGTTATACGTTGTAACGTTGTTCAACATATCGTTATACGTTGTAACGTTGTTCTACATAACGTTATACGTTGTAACGGTGTACTACATAACGTTATACGTTATATCGTAATACTATACAACGTTATACGTTATATCGTAATGGTATATAACGTTATACGTTATATCGTTATAGTATATAACGTTATAAGTTATATCGTTATAGCATATAACGTTATACGTTGTAACGATGTACTACATAAAGTTATACGTTGTAACGGTGTACTACATAACGTTATACGTTATATCGTAATACTATACAACGTTATAGGTTATTTTGTAATAGTATATAACGTTATACGTTATTTTGTAATACTATAAAACGTTATACGTTATATAGCAATAGGATCTAACGTTAAATGTTATATCGTAATAGTATATAACGTTATACGTTATATCGTTGTAGGATATAACGTTATACGTTATATCGTTATAGTATATAACGTTATTCGTTGTAACGTTGATCTACATAACGTTATACGTTGTAACGGTATACTACATAACGTTATACGTTATATCGTAATAGAACACAACGTTATTCGTTATATCGTAATAGTATACAACGTTATTCGTTATATCGTAATAGTATATAACGTTATACGTTATATCGTAATAGTATATAACGCTATACGTTGTAACGGTATACTACATAACGTTATACGTTATATCGTAGTGCTATATAACGTTATACGTTATTTTGTAATATTATATAACGTTATACGTTATATTGTAATAGTATATAACGTTCTACGTTATATCGTAATAGTATACAACGTTATTCGTTATATCGTAATAGTATATAACGTTATACGTTATATCGTAATAGTATATAACGCTAGACGTTGTAACGGTATACTACATAACGTTCTACGTTATATCGTAATAGTATACAACGTTATTCGTTATATCGTAATGGTATATAACGTTATACGTTATATCGCTATAGTATATAGCGTTATACGTTGTAACGTTGTACTACATAACGTTATACGTTATATCGTAATAGTATACAACGTTATTCGTTATATCGTACTAGTATATAACGTTATACGTTATATCGTAATAGTATATAACGCTATACGTTGTAACGGTATACTACATAACGTTCTACGTTATATCGTAATAGTATACAACGTTATTCGTTATATCGTAATAGTATATAACGTTATACGTTATATCGTTATAGTATATAACGCTATACGTTGTAACGGTATACTACATAACGTTCTACGTTATATCGTAATAGTATACAACGTTATACGTTATATCCTAATGGTATATAACGTTATACGTTATATCGTTATAGTATATAACGTTATACGTTGTAACGATGTACTACATAACGTTATACGTTATATCGTAATAGTATACAACGTTATTCGTTATATCGTAATAGTATATAACGTTATACGTTATATCGTAGTAGTATATAATGCTATACGTTTTAACGGTATACAACATAACGCTATGCGTTATATGGTAATAGTATACAACGTTATACGTTATATAGCAATAGGATCTAACGTTATACGTTATATCGTTATAGTATATAACGTTATACGTTATTTTGTAATATTATATAACGTTATACGTTATATCGTAATGGTATATAACGTTATACGTTATATCGTAATGATATATAACGTTATACGTTATATCGTAATGGTATATAACGTTATACGTTATATCGTTATAGTATATAACGTTATACGTTGTAACGTTGTTCTACATATCGTTATACGTTGTAACGTTGTTCTACATAACGTTATACGTTGTAACGGTGTACTACATAACGTTATACGTTATATCGTAATACTATACAACGTTATACGTTATATCGTAATTGTATATAACGTTATACGTTATTTTGTAATAGTATATAACGATATACGTTATATAGCAATAGGATCTAACGTTAAACGTTATATCGTAATAGTATATAACGTTATACGTTATATCGTTATAGTATATAACGTTATACGTTATATCGTAATGGTATATAACGTTATACGTTATATCGTTATAGTATATAACGTTATACGTTATATAGCAATAGGATCTAACGTTATACGTTATATCGTTATAGTATATAACGTTATACGTTATTTTGTAATATTATATAACGTTATACGTTATATCGTAATGGTATATAACGTTATACGTTATATCGTAATGATATATAACGTTATACGTTATATCGTAATGGTATATAACGTTATACGTTATATCGTTATAGTATATAACGTTATACGTTGTAACGTTGTTCTACATATCGTTATACGTTGTAACGTTGTTCTACATAACGTTATACGTTGTAACGGTGTACTACATAACGTTATACGTTATATCGTAATACTATACAACGTTATACGTTATATCGTAATTGTATATAACGTTATACGTTATATCGTTATAGTATATAACGTTATACGTTATATCGTTATAGTATATAACGTTATACGTTGTAACGGTGTACTACATAACGTTATACGTTGTAACGTAATAGAATACAAATTTATACGTTATATCGTAATGCTATATAACGTTATACGGTATTTTGTAATAGTATATAACGTTATACGTTATTTTGTAATAGTATATAACGTTATACGTTATATAGCAATAGGATCTAACGTTATACGTTATATCGTAATAGTATATAACGTTATACGTTATATCGTTATAGTATATAACGTTATACGTTATATCGTTATAGTATATAACGTTATACGTTATGTCGTTATGGCATATAACGTTATACGTTATATCGTTATAGTATATAACGTTATACGTTATGTCGTTATGGTATATAACGTTATACGTTATATCGTAATAGTATACGACGTTATACGTTATATCGTAATAGTATACGACGTTATACGTTATATAGCAATAGGATCTAACGTTATACGTTATATCGGAATAGTATATAACGCTACACGTTGTAACGGTATGCTACATAACGTTATTCGTTGTATACTACGTAACGTTATACGTTATATCGTAATAGTATACAACCTTATACGTTATATAGCAATAGTATCTAACGTTATACGTTATATCGTAATAGTATATAACGTTATACGTTGTAACGGTATACTACATAACATTATACGTTATATCGTAATAGTATATAACGTTATACGTTGTAACGTTATCCTACGTAACGTTATACGTTATATCGTAATGGTATATAACTTTATACGTTATATCGTTATAGTATATAGCGTTATACGTTGTAACGGTATACTACATAACGTTCTACGTTATATCGTAATAGTATATTAACGCTATACGTTGTAACGGTATGCTACATAACGTTATTCGTTGTAACGGTATACTACGTAACGTTATACGTTATATCGTTATAGTATATAACGTTATACGTTATATCGTAATAGTATACAACGTTATACGTTATATAGCAATAGTATCTAACGTTATACGTTATATCGTAATAGTATATGACGTTATACGTTGTAACGGTATACTACATAACGTTATACGTTATATCGTAATAGTATATAACGTTATACGTTGTAACGTTATCCTACGTAACGTTATACGTTATATCGTAATGGTATATAACTTTATACGTTATATCGTTATAGTATATAGCGTTATACGTTGTAACGGTATACTACATAACGTTCTACGTTATATCGTAATAGTATACAACGTTATTCGTTATATCGTAATAGTATATAACGTTATACGTTATATCGTAATAGTATATTAACGCTATACGTTGTAACGGTATACTACATAACGTTATACGTTATATCGTACTAGTATACAACGTTATTCGTTATATCGTAATAGTATATAACGTTATACGTTATATCGTTATAGTATATAACGTTATACGTTATATCGTAATGGTATATAACGTTATACGTTATATCGTTATAGTATATAACGTTATTCGTTGAAACGTTGTTCTACATAACGTTATACGTTGTAACGGTATACTACATAACGTTATACGTTATATCGCAATAGAATTCAACGTTATACGTCATATCGTAATGCTATATAACGTTATAGGGTATTTTGTAATAGTATATAACGTTATACGTTATTTTGTAATAGTATATAACGTTATACGTTATATCGTTAAGGCATATAACGTTATACGTTATTTTGTAATAGTATATAACGTTATACGTTATGTCGTTATGGTATATAACGTTATACGTTATATCGTTATAGTATATAACGTTATACGTTATGTCGTTATGGTATATAACGTTATACGTTATATCGTAATAGTATACAACGTTATACGTTGTATCGTAATAGTATACGACGTTATACGTTATATAGCAATAGGATCTAACGTTATACGTTATATCGGAATAGTATATAACGCTACACGTTGTAACGGTATGCTACATAACGTTATTCGTTGTAACGGTATACTACGTAACGTTATACGTTATATCGTAATAGTATATAACGTTATACGTTATATCGTTATAGTATATAACGTTATACGTTATATCGTTATAGTATATAACGTTATACGTTATGTCGTTATGGTATATAACGTTATACGTTATATCGTTATAGTATATAACGTTATACGTTATGTCGTTATGGTATATAACGTTATACGTTATATCGTAATAGTATACAACGTTATACGTTGTATCGTAATAGTATACGACGTTATACGTTATATAGCAATAGGATCTAACGTTATACGTTATATCGGAATAGTATATAACGCTACACGTTGTAACGGTATGCTACATAACGTTATTCGTTGTAACGGTATACTACGTAACGTTATACGTTATATCGTTATAGTATATAACGTTATACGTTATATCGTAATAGTATACAACGTTATACGTTATATAGCAATAGTATCTAACGTTATACGTTATATCGTAATAGTATATGACGTTATACGTTGTAACGGTATACTACATAACGTTATACGTTATATCGTAATAGTATATAACGTTATACGTTGTAACGTTATCCTACGTAACGTTATACGTTATATCGTAATGGTATATAACTTTATACGTTATATCGTTATAGTATATAGCGTTATACGTTGTAACGGTATACTACATAACGTTCTACGTTATATCGTAATAGTATACAACGTTATTCGTTATATCGTAATAGTATATAACGTTATACGTTATATCGTAATAGTATATTAACGCTATACGTTGTAACGGTATACTACATAACGTTATACGTTATATCGTACTAGTATACAACGTTATTCGTTATATCGTAATAGTATATAACGTTATACGTTATATCGTTATAGTATATAACGTTATACGTTATATCGTAATGGTATATAACGTTATACGTTATATCGTTATAGTATATAACGTTATTCGTTGAAACGTTGTTCTACATAACGTTATACGTTGTAACGGTATACTACATAACGTTATACGTTATATCGCAATAGAATTCAACGTTATACGTCATATCGTAATGCTATATAACGTTATAGGGTATTTTGTAATAGTATATAACGTTATACGTTATTTTGTAATAGTATATAACGTTATACGTTATATCGTTAAGGCATATAACGTTATACGTTATTTTGTAATAGTATATAACGTTATACGTTATGTCGTTATGGTATATAACGTTATACGTTATATCGTTATAGTATATAACGTTATACGTTATGTCGTTATGGTATATAACGTTATACGTTATATCGTAATAGTATACAACGTTATACGTTGTATCGTAATAGTATACGACGTTATACGTTATATAGCAATAGGATCTAACGTTATACGTTATATCGGAATAGTATATAACGCTACACGTTGTAACGGTATGCTACATAACGTTATTCGTTGTAACGGTATACTACGTAACGTTATACGTTATATCGTAATAGTATATAACGTTATACGTTATATCGTTATAGTATATAACGTTATACGTTATATCGTTATAGTATATAACGTTATACGTTATGTCGTTATGGTATATAACGTTATACGTTATATCGTTATAGTATATAACGTTATACGTTATGTCGTTATGGTATATAACGTTATACGTTATATCGTAATAGTATACAACGTTATACGTTGTATCGTAATAGTATACGACGTTATACGTTATATAGCAATAGGATCTAACGTTATACGTTATATCGGAATAGTATATAACGCTACACGTTGTAACGGTATGCTACATAACGTTATTCGTTGTAACGGTATACTACGTAACGTTATACGTTATATCGTTATAGTATATAACGTTATACGTTATATCGTAATAGTATACAACGTTATACGTTATATAGCAATAGTATCTAACGTTATACGTTATATCGTAATAGTATATGACGTTATACGTTGTAACGGTATACTACATAACGTTATACGTTATATCGTAATAGTATATAACGTTATACGTTGTAACGTTATCCTACGTAACGTTATACGTTATATCGTAATGGTATATAACTTTATACGTTATATCGTTATAGTATATAGCGTTATACGTTGTAACGGTATACTACATAACGTTCTACGTTATATCGTAATAGTATACAACGTTATTCGTTATATCGTAATAGTATACAACGTTATTCGTTATATCGTAATAGTATATAACGTTATACGTTATATCGTAATAGTATATTAACGCTATACGTTGTAACGGTATACTACATAACGTTATACGTTATATCGTACTAGTATACAACGTTATTCGTTATATCGTAATAGTATATAACGTTATACGTTATATCGTTATAGTATATAACGTTATACGTTATATCGTAATGGTTTATAACGTTATACGTTATATCGTTATAGTATATAACGTTATTCGTTGTAGCGTTGATCTACATATCGTTATACGTTGTAACGGTGTACTACATAACGTTATACCTTATAACGTAATACTATACAACGTTATACGTTATATCGTAATGCTATAGAACGTTATACGTTATTTTGTAATAGTATATAACGTTATACGTTATATCGTAATGGTATATAACGTTATACGTTATATCCTTATAGTATATAACGTTATACGTTATATCGTTAAGGTATATAACGTTATACGTTATTTTGTAATAGTATATAACGTCATACGTTATTTTGTAATACTATATAACGTCATACGTTATTTTGTAATACTATATAACGTTATACGTTATTTTGTAATAGTAGATAACGTTATACGTTATATCGTAATGGTATATAACGTTATACGTTATATCGTAATAGTATACAACGTTATACGTTATATCGTAATGCTATATAACGTTATACGTTATTTTGTAATAGTATATAACGTTATACGTTATTTTGTAATAGTATATAACGTCATACGTTATATCGTAATGGTATATAACTTTATACGTAATATCGTTATAGTATATAGCGTTATACGTTGTAACGATGTACTACATAACGTTATACGTTGTAACGGTGTACTACATAACGTTATACGGTATATCGTAATAGTATACAACGTTATTCGTTATATCGTACTAGTATATAACGTTATACGTTATATCGTAATAGTATATAACGCTATACGTTGTAACGGTATACTACATAACGTTCTACGTTATATCGTAATAGTATACAACGTTATTCGTTATATCGTAATAGTATACAACGTTATTCGTTATATCGTAATAGTATATAACGTTATACGTTATATCGTAATAGTATATAACGCTATACGTTGTAACGGTATACTACATAACGTTATACGTTATATCGTAGTGCTATATAACGTTATACGTTATTTTGTAATATTATATAACGTTATACGTTATTTTGTAATAGTATATAACGTTCTACGTTATATCGTAATAGTATACAACGTTATTCGTTATATCGTAATAGTATATAACGTTATACGTTATATCGTAATAGTATATAACGCTAGACGTTGTAACGGTATACTACATAACGTTCTACGTTATATCGTAATAGTATACAACGTTATTCGTTATATCGTAATAGTATATAACGTTATACGTTATATCGTTATAGTATATAACGCTATACGTTGTAACGGTATACTACATAACGTTCTACGTTATATCGTAATAGTATACAACGTTATACGTTATATCCTAATGGTATATAACGTTATACGTTATATCGTTATAGTATATAACGTTATACGTTGTAACGATGTACTACATAACGTTATACGTTATATCGTAATAGTATACAACGTTATTCGTTATATCGTAATAGTATATAACGTTATACGTTATATCGTAATAGTATATAATGCTATACGTTTTAACGGTATACAACATAACGCTATACGTTATATGGTAATAGTATACAACGTTATACGTTATATCGTAATGCTATACAACGTTATACGTTATTTTGTAATAGTATATAACGTTATACGTTACCTCGTAATAGTATATAGCGTTATAAGTTATATCGTAATACTATACAACGTTATACGTTATATCGTAATGCTATAGAACGTTATACGTTATTTTGTAATAGTATATAACGTTATACGTTATATCGTTATAGTATATAACGTTATACGTTATATCGTTATAGTATATAACGTTATACGTTATGTCGTTATGGTATATAACGTTATACGTTATATCGTAATGGTATATAACGTTATACGTTATATCGTTATAGTATATAACGTTATACGTTATATAGCAATAGGATCTAACGTTATACGTTATATCGTTATAGTATATAACGTTATACGTTATATCGTTATAGTATATAACGTTATACGTTACTTTGTAATACTATATAACGTTATACGTTATTTTGTAATAGTATATAACGTTATACGTTATATAGCAATAGGATCTAACGTTATACGTTATATCGTTAAGGTATATAACGTTATACGTTATTTTGTAATATTATATAACGTTATACGTTGTAACGGTGTACTACATAACGTTATACGTTGTAACGTTGTTCTACATAACGTTATACGTTGTAACGGTGTACTACATAACGTTATACGTTATATCGTAATACTATACAACGTTATACGTTATATCGTAATGGTATATAACGTTATACGTTATATCGTTATAGTATATAACGTTATACGTTATATCGTTATAGTATATAACGTTATACGTTGTAACGGTGTACTACATAACGTTATACGTTGTAACGTAATAGAATACAACGTTATACGTTATATCGTAATGCTATATAACGTTATACGGTATTTTGTAATAGTATATAACGTTATACGTTATTTTGTAATAGTATATAACGTTATACGTTATATAGCAATAGGATCTAACGTTATACGTTATATCGTAATAGTATATAACGTTATACGTTATATCGTTATAGTATATAACGTTATACGTTATATCGTTATAGTATATAACGTTATACGTTATATCGTTATAGTATATAACGTTATACGTTATGTCGTTATGGCATATAACGTTATACGTTATATCGTTATAGTATATAACGTTATACGTTATGTCGTTATGGTATATAACGTTATACGTTATATCGTAATAGTATACGACGTTATACGTTATATCGTAATAGTATACGACGTTATACGTTATATAGCAATAGGATCTAACGTTATACGTTATATCGGAATAGTATATAACGCTACACGTTGTAACGGTATGCTACATAACGTTATTCGTTGTAACGGTATACTACGTAACGTTATACGTTAAATCGTAATAGTATACAACGTTATACGTTATATAGCAATAGTATCTAACGTTATACGTTATATCGTAATAGTATATAACGTTATACGTTGTAACGGTATACTACATAACGTTATACGTTATATCGTAATAGTATATAACGTTATACGTTGTAACGTTATCCTACGTAACGTTATACGTTATATCGTAATGGTATATAACTTTATACGTTATATCGTTATAGTATATAGCGTTATACGTTGTAACGGTTTACTACATAACGTTCTACGTTATATCGTAATAGTATACAACGTTATTCGTTATATCGTAATAGTATATAACGTTATACGTTATATCGTAATAGTATATTAACGCTATACGTTGTAACGGTATACTACATAACGTTATACGTTATATCGTAATAGTATACAACGTTATTCGTTATATCGTAATAGTATATAACGTTATACGTTATATCGTTATAGTATATAACGTTATACGTTATATCGTAATGGTATATAACGTTATACGTTATATCGTTATAGTATATAACGTTATTCGTTGAAACGTTGTTCTACATAACGTTATACGTTGTAACGGTATACTACATAACGTTATACGTTATATCGTAATAGAATACAACGTTATACGTCATATCGTAATGCTATATAACGTTATAGGGTATTTTGTAATAGTATATAACGTTATACGTTATTTTGTAATAGTATATAACGTTATACGTTATATCGTTAAGGCATATAACGTTATACGTTATTTTGTAATAGTATATAACGTTATACTTTATATCGTAATGGTATATAACGTTATACGTTATATCGTAATGGTTTATAACGTTATACGTTATATCGTTATAGTACATAACGTTATACGTTGTAACGTTGTTCTACATATCGTTATACGTTGTAACGGTGTACTACATAACGTTATACCTTATATCGTAATACTATACAACGTTATACGTTATATCGTAATGCTATAGAACGTTATACGTTATAGCGTTATAGTATATAACGTTATACGTTGTAACGATGTACTACATAACGTTATATGTTATATCGTAATAGTATACAACGTTAGTCGTTATATCGTAATAGTATATAAGGTTATACGTTATATCGTAATAGTATATAACGCTATACGTTGTAACGGTATACAACATAACGCTATACGTTATATGGTAATAGTATACAACGTTATACGTTATATCGTAATGCTATACAACGTTATACGTTATTTTGTAATAGTATATAACGTTATACGTTACCTCGTAATAGTATATAGCGTTATAAGTTATATCGTAATACTATACAACGTTATACGTTATATCGTAATGCTATAGAACGTTATACGTTATTTTGTAATAGTATATAACGTTATGCGTTATATCGTTATAGTATATAACGTTATACGTTATATCGTTATAGTATATAACGTTATACGTTACTTTGTAATACTATATAACGTTATACGTTATTTTGTAATAGTATATAACGATATACGTTATATAGCAATAGGATCTAACGTTAAACGTTATATCGTAATAGTATATAACATTATACGTTATATCGTTATAGTATATAACGCTATACGTTATATCGTAATGGTATATAACGTTATACGTTATATCGTTATAGTATATAACGTTATACGTTATATAGCAATAGGATCTAACGTTATACGTTATATCGTTATAGTATATAACGTTATACGTTATATAGTTATAGTATATAACGTTATACGTTACTTTGTAATACTATATAACGTTATACGTTATTTTGTAATAGTATATAACGTTATACGTTATATCGTAATGGTATATAACGTTATAAGTTATATCATTATAGTATATAACGTTATACGTTGTAACGTTGTTCTACATATCGTTATACGTTGTAACGTTGTTCTACATAACGTTATACGTTGTAACGGTGTACTACATAACGTTATACGTTATATCGTAATACTATACAACGTTATACGTTATATCGTAATGGTATATAACGTTATACGTTATATCGTTATAGTATATAACGTTATACGTTATATCGTTATAGTATATAACGTTATACGTTGTAACGGTGTACTACATAACGTTATACGTTGTAACGTAATAGAATACAACGTTATACGTTATATCGTAATGCTATATAACGTTATACGGTATTTTGTAATAGTATATAACGTTATACGTTATTTTGTAATAGTATATAACGTTATACGTTATATAGCAATAGGATCTAACGTTATACGTTATATCGTAATAGTATATAACGTTATACGTTATATCGTTATAGTATATAACGTTATACGTTATATCGTTATAGTATATAACGTTATACGTTATGTCGTTATGGTATATAACGTTATACGTTATATCGTTATACTATATAACGTTATACGTTATGTCGTTATGGTATATAACGTTATACGTTATATCGTAATAGTATACGACGTTATACGTTATATCGTAATAGTATACGACGTTATACGTTATATAGCAATAGGATCTAACGTTATACGTTATATCGTAATAGTATATAACGTTATACGTTATATCGTTATAGTATATAACGTTATACGTTATATCGTTATAGTATATAACGTTATACGTTATGTCGTTATGGTATATAACGTTATACGTTATATCGTTATAGTATATAACGTTATACGTTATGTCGTTATGGTATATAACGTTATACATTATATCGTAATAGTATACGACGTTATACGTTATATCGTAATAGTATACGACGTTATACGTTATATAGCAATAGGATCTAACGTTATACGTTATATCGTTACGGTATATAACGTTATACGTTATTTTGTAATATTACATAACGTTATGCGTTATATCGTAATGGTATATAACGTTATACGTTATATCGTAATGGTATATAACGTTATAAGTTATATCATTATAGTATATAACGTTATACGTTGTAACGTTGTTCTACATATCGTTATACGTTGTAACGTTGTTCTACATAACGTTATACGTTGTAACGGTGTACTACATAACGTTATACGTTATATCGTAATACTATACAACGTTATACGTTATATCGTAATGGTATATAACGTTATACGTTATATCGTTATAGTATATAACGTTATACGTTATATCGTTATAGTATATAACGTTATACGTTGTAACGGTGTACTACATAACGTTATACGTTGTAACGTAATAGAATACAACGTTATACGTTATATCGTAATGCTATATAACGTTATACGGTATTTTGTAATAGTATATAACGTTATACGTTATTTTGTAATAGTATATAACGTTATACGTTATATAGCAATAGGATCTAACGTTATACGTTATATCGTAATAGTATATAACGTTATACGTTATATCGTTATAGTATATAACGTTATACGTTATATCGTTATAGTATATAACGTTATACGTTATGTCGTTATGGTATATAACGTTATACGTTATATCGTTATAGTATATAACGTTATACGTTATGTCGTTATGGTATATAACGTTATACGTTATATCGTAATAGTATACGACGTTATACGTTATATCGTAATAGTATACGACGTTATACGTTATATAGCAATAGGATCTAACGTTATACGTTATATCGTAATAGTATATAACGTTATACGTTGTAACGGTATACTACATAACGTTATACGTTATATCGTAATAGTATATAACGTTATACGTTGTAACGTTATCCTACGTAACGTTATACGTTATATCGTAATGGTATATAACTTTATACGTTATATCGTTATAGTATATAACGTTATACGTTATATCGTTATAGTATATAACGTTATACGTTATATCGTTATAGTATATAACGTTATACGTTATATCGGAATAGTATATAACGCTACACGTTGTAACGGTATACTACATAACGTTATACGTTATATCGTACTAGTATACAACGTTATTCGTTATATCGTAATAGTATATAACGTTATACGTTATATCGTTATAGTATATAACGTTATACGTTATATCGTAATGGTATATAACGTTATACGTTATATCGTTATAGTATATAACGTTATTCGTTGAAACGTTGTTCTACATAACGTTATACGTTGTAACGGTATACTACATAACGTTATACGTTATATCGTAACAGAATACAACGTTATACGTCATATCGTAATGCTATATAACGTTATAGGTTATTTTGTAATAGTATATAACGTTATACGTTATTTTGTAATAGTATATAACGTTATACGTTATATCGTTAAGGCATATAACGTTATACGTTATTTTGTAATAGTATATAACGTTATACTTTATATCGTAATGGTATATAACGTTATACGTTATATCGTAATGGTTTATAACGTTATACGTTATATCGTTATAGTATATAACGTTATTCGTTGTAGCGTTGTTCTACATATCGTTATACGTTGTAACGGTGTACTACATAACGTTATACCTTATAACGTAATACTATACAACGTTATACGTTATATCGTAATGCTATAGAACGTTATACGTTATTTTGTAATAGTATATAACGTTATACGTTATATCGTAATGGTATATAACGTTATACGTTATATCCTTATAGTATATAACGTTATTGGTTATATCGTTAAGGTATATAACGTTATACGTTATTTTGTAATAGTATATAACGTCATACGTTATTTTGTAATACTATATAACGTCATACGTTATTTTGTAATACTATATAACGTTATACGTTATTTTGTAATAGTAGATAACGTTATACGTTATATCGTAATGGTATATAACGTTATACGTTATATCGTTATAGTATATAACGTTATACGTTGTAACGTTGTTCTACATAACGTTATACGTTGTAACGGTATACTACATAACGTTATACGTTATATCGTAATAGAATACAACGTTATACGTTATATCGTAATGCTATATAACGTTATAGGTTATTTTATAATAGTATATAACGCTATAGGTTATTTTGTAATAGTATATAACGTTATACGTTATTTTGTAATACTATATAACGTTATACGTTATATAGCAATTGGATCTAACGTTAAATGTTATATCGTATTAGTATATAACGTTATACGTTATATCGTTATAGTATATAACGTTATACGTTATATCGTTATAGTATATAACGTTATTCGTTGTAACGTTGTTCTACATAACGTTATACGTTGTAACGGTATACCACATAACGTTATACGTTATATCGTAATAGAACACAACGTTATACGTTATATCGTAATGCTATATAACGTTATAGGTTATTTTGTAATAGTATATAACGTTATACGTTATTTTGTAATAGTATATAACGTTATACGTTATATAGCAATAGGATCTAACGTTATACGTTATATCGTAATGGTATATAACGTTATACGTTATATCGTAATGGTATATAACGTTATACGTTATATCGTTAAGGTATATAACGTTATACGTTATTTTGTAATAGTCTATAACGTTATACGTTATGTCGTTATGGTATATAACGTTATACGTTATATCGTTATAGTATATAACGTTATACGTTATGTCGTTATGGTATATAACGTTATACGTTATATCGTAATAGTATACGACGTTATACGTTATATAGCAATAGGATCTAACGTTATACGTTATATCGGAATAGTATATAACGCTATACGTTGTAACGGTATACTACATAAC
Organism: Bombus affinis; assembly: GCF_024516045.1. Lineage (NCBI taxonomy): Eukaryota > Metazoa > Arthropoda > Insecta > Hymenoptera > Apidae > Bombus > Bombus affinis. Next base: position 142,679 of record NW_026108937.1, on the reverse strand, counting down.
GTTCTACGTGATATCGTAATAGTATACAACGTTTTTCGTTATATCGTAATGCTATATAACGTTATACGTTATTTTGTAATAGTATATAACGTTATACGTTATTTTGTAATAGTATATAACGTTATACGTTATATAGCAATAGGATCTAACGTTATACGTTATATCGTAATAGTATATAACGTTATACGTCATATCGTTATAGTATATAACGTTATACGTTATATCGTTATAGTATATAACGTTATACGTTATGTCGTTATGTTATATAACGTTATACGTTATATCGTTATAGTATATAACGTTATACGTTATGTCGTTATGGTATATAACGTTATACGTTATATCGTAATAGTATACAACGTCATACGTTGTAAGGGTATACTACATAGCGTTATACGCTATATGATAATAGTATACAACGTTATACGTTATATCGTAATGCTATATAACGTTGTACGTTATTTTGTGATAGTATATAACGTTATACGTTATTTTGTAATAGTATATAACGTTATACGTTATTTTGTAATAGTATATAACGTTATACCTTATATCGTAATGGTATATAACTTTATACGTTATATCGTTATAGTATATAGCGTTATACGTTGTAACGATGTACTACATAACGATATACGTTGTAACGGTGTACTACATAACGTTATACGGTATATCGTAATAGTATACAACGTTATTCGTTATATCGTACTAGTATATAACGTTATACGTTATATCGTAATAGTATATAACGCTATACGTTGTAACGGTATACTACATAACGTTCTACGTTATATCGTAATAGTATACAACGTTATTCGTTATATCGTAATAGTATATAACGTTATGCGTTATGTCGTAATAGTATATAACGCTTTACGTTGTAACGGTATACTACATAACGTTATACGTTGTAACGGTGTACTACATAACGTTATACGTTATATGATAATAGTATACAACGTTATACGTTATATCGTAATGCTATATAACGTTATACGTTATTTTGTAATAGTATATAACGTTGTACGTTATTTTGTAATAGTATATAACGTTATACGTTATATCGTAATGGTATATAACGTTATACGTTATATCGTTATAGTATATAACGTTATACGTTGTAACGTTGTTCTACATAACGTTATACGTTGTAACGGTATACTACATAACGTTCTACGTTATATCGTAATAGTATACAACGTTATTCGTTATATCGTAATAGTATATAACGTTATACGTTATATCGTAATAGTATATAACGCTATACGTTGTAACGGTATACTACATAACGTTATACGTTATATCGTAATGCTATATAACGTTATACGTTACATCGAAATAGTATAAAACGTTATACGTTATATAGCAATAGGATCTAACGTTATACGTTATATCGTAATAGTATATGACGTTATACGTTATATCGTTATAGTATATAACGTTATACGTTGTGACGTTGTTCTACATATCGTTATACGTTGTAACGGTGTTCTCCATAACGTTATACGTTATATCGTAATACTATACAACGTTATACGTTATATCGTAATGGTATATAACGTTATACGTTATATCGTTATAGTATATAACGTTATACGTTATATCGTTATAGTATATAACGTTATACGTTGTAACGGTGTACTACATAACGTTATACGTTCTAACGTAACAGAATACAACGTAATACGTTATATCGTAATGCTATATAACGTTATACGGTATTTTGTAATAGTATATAACGTTATACGTTATTTTGTAATAGTATATAACGTTATACGTTATATAGCAATAGGATCTAACGTTATACGTTATATCGTAATAGTATATAACGTTATACGTTATATCGTTATAGTATATAACGTTATACGTTATATCGTTATAGTATATAACGTTATACGTTATGTCGTTATGGTATATAACGTTATACGTTATATCGTTATAGTATATAACGTTATACGTTATGTCGTTATGGTATATAACGTTATACGTTATATCGTAATAGTATACGACGTTATACGTTATATCGTAATAGTATACGACGTTATACGTTATATAGCAATAGGATCTAACGTTATACGTTATATCGGAACAGTATATAACGCTACACGTTGTAACGGTATGCTACATAACGTTATTCGTTGTAACGGTATACTACGTAACGTTATACGTTATATCGTTATAGTATATAACGTTATACGTTATATCGTAATAGTATACAACGTTATACGTTATATAGCAATAGTATCTAACGTTATACGTTATATCGTAATAGTATATAACGTTATACGTTGTAACGGTATACTACATAACGTTATACGTTATATCGTAATAGTATATAACGTTATACGTTGTAACGTTATCCTACGTAACGTTATACGTTATATCGTAATGGTATATAACTTTATACGTTATATCGTTATAGTATATAGCGTTATACGTTGTAACGGTATACTACATAACGTTCTACGTTATATCGTAATAGTATACAACGTTATTCGTTATATCGTAATAGTATATAACGTTATACGTTATATCGTAATAGTATATTAACGCTATACGTTGTAACGGTATACTACATAACGTTATACGTTATATCGTAATAGAATACAACGTTATACGTCATGTCGTAATGCTATATAACGTTATAGGGTATTTTGTAATAGTATATAACGTTATACGTTATTTTGTAATAGTATATAACGTTATACGTTATATCGTTAAGGCATATAACGTTATACGTTATTTTGTAATAGTATATAACGTTATACTTTATATCGTAATGGTATATAACGTTATACGTTATATCGTAATGGTTTATAACGTTATACGTTATATCGTTATAGTATATAACGTTATACGTTGTAACGTTGTTCTACATATCGTTATACGTTGTAACGGTGTACTACATAACGTTATACGTTATATCGTAATACTATACAACGTTATACGTTATATCGTAATGGTATAGAACGTTATACGTTATATCGTAATGCTATATAACGTTATAGGTTATTTTGTAATAGTATATAACGTTATACGTTATTTTGTAATAGTATATAACGTTATACGTTACCTCGTAATAGTATATAACGTTATAAGTTATATCGTAATACTATACAACGTTATACGTTATATCGTAATGCTATAGAACGTTATACGTTATTTTGTAATAGTATATAACGTTATACGTTACCTCGTAATAGTATATAACGTTATAAGTTATATCGTAATACTATACAACGTTATACGTTATATCGTAATGCTATAGAACGTTATACTTTATTTTGTAATAGTATATAACGTTATACGTTATATCGAAATGGTATATAACGTTATACGTTATATCGTTATAGTATATAACGTTATACGTTATATCGTTAAGGTATATAACGTTATACGTTATTTTGTAATAGTATATAACGTTATATGTTATTTTGTAATACTATATAACGTTATACGTTATTTTGTAATAGTATATAACGTTATACGTTATATCGTTAAGGCATATAACGTTATACGTTATTTTGTAATAGTATATAACGTTATACGTTATATCGTAATGGTATATAACGTTATACGTTATATCGTTATAGTATATAACGTTATACGTTACATCGTATTAGTATATAACGCTATACGTTGTAACGGTATACAACATAACGCTATACGTTATATGGTAATAGTATACAACGGTATACGTTATATGGTAATCCTATACAACGTTATACGTTATTTTGTAATAGTATATAACGTTATACGTTACCTCGTAATAGTATATAACGTTATAAGTTATATCGTTATAGTATATAACGTTATACGTTGTAACGGTGTACTACATAACGTTATACGTTGTAACGGTGTACTACATAACGTTATACCTTATAACGTAATACTATACAACGTTATACGTTATATCGTAATGCTATAGAACGTTATACGTTATTTTGTAATAGTATATAACGTTATACGTTATATCGTAATGGTATATAACGTTATACGTTATATCCTTATAGTATATAACGTTATTGGTTATATCGTTAAGGTATATAACGTTATACGTTATTTTGTAATAGTATATAACGTCATACGTTATTTTGTAATACTATATAACGTCATACGTTATTTTGTAATACTATATAACGTTATACGTTATTTTGTAATAGTAGATAACGTTATACGTTATATCGTAATGGTATATAACGTTATACGTTATATCGTTATAGTATATAACGTTATACGTTGTAACGTTGTTCTACATAACGTTATACGTTGTAACGGTATACTACATAACGTTATACGTTATATCGTAATAGAATACAACGTTATACGTTATATCGTAATGCTATATAACGTTATAGGTTATTTTATAATAGTATATAACGCTATAGGTTATTTTGTAATAGTATATAACGTTATACGTTATTTTGTAATACTATATAACGTTATACGTTATATAGCAATTGGATCTAACGTTAAATGTTATATCGTAATAGTATATAACGTTATACGTTATATCGTTATAGTATATAACGTTATACGTTATATCGTTATAGTATATAACGTTATTCGTTGTAACGTTGTTCTACATAACGTTATACGTTGTAACGGTATACCACATAACGTTATACGTTATATCGTAATAGAACACAACGTTATACGTTATATCGTAATGCTATATAACGTTATAGGTTATTTTGTAATAGTATATAACGTTATACGTTATTTTGTAATAGTATATAACGTTATACGTTATATAGCAATAGGATCTAACGTTATACGTTATATCGTAATGGTATATAACGTTATACGTTATATCGTAATGGTATATAACGTTATACGTTATATCGTTAAGGTATATAACGTTATACGTTATTTTGTAATAGTCTATAACGTTATACGTTATGTCGTTATGGTATATAACGTTATACGTTATATCGTTATAGTATATAACGTTATACGTTATGTCGTTATGGTATATAACGTTATACGTTATATCGTAATAGTATACGACGTTATACGTTATATAGCAATAGGATCTAACGTTATACGTTATATCGGAATAGTATATAACGCTATACATTGTAACGGTATACTACATAACGTTCTACGTGATATCGTAATAGTATACAACGTTTTTCGTTATATCGTAATGCTATATAACGTTATACGTTATTTTGTAATAGTATATAACGTTATACGTTATTTTGTAATAGTATATAACGTTATACGTTATATAGCAATAGGATCTAACGTTATACGTTATATCGTAATAGTATATAACGTTATACGTCATATCGTTATAGTATATAACGTTATACGTTATATCGTTATAGTATATAACGTTATACGTTATGTCGTTATGTTATATAACGTTATACGTTATATCGTTATAGTATATAACGTTATACGTTATGTCGTTATGGTATATAACGTTATACGTTATATCGTAATAGTATACAACGTCATACGTTGTAAGGGTATACTACATAGCGTTATACGCTATATGATAATAGTATACAACGTTATACGTTATATCGTAATGCTATATAACGTTGTACGTTATTTTGTGATAGTATATAACGTTATACGTTATTTTGTAATAGTATATAACGTTATACGTTATTTTGTAATAGTATATAACGTTATACCTTATATCGTAATGGTATATAACTTTATACGTTATATCGTTATAGTATATAGCGTTATACGTTGTAACGATGTACTACATAACGATATACGTTGTAACGGTGTACTACATAACGTTATACGGTATATCGTAATAGTATACAACGTTATTCGTTATATCGTACTAGTATATAACGTTATACGTTATATCGTAATAGTATATAACGCTATACGTTGTAACGGTATACTACATAACGTTCTACGTTATATCGTAATAGTATACAACGTTATTCGTTATATCGTAATAGTATATAACGTTATGCGTTATGTCGTAATAGTATATAACGCTTTACGTTGTAACGGTATACTACATAACGTTATACGTTGTAACGGTGTACTACATAACGTTATACGTTATATGATAATAGTATACAACGTTATACGTTATATCGTAATGCTATATAACGTTATACGTTATTTTGTAATAGTATATAACGTTGTACGTTATTTTGTAATAGTATATAACGTTATACGTTATATCGTAATGGTATATAACGTTATACGTTATATCGTTATAGTATATAACGTTATACGTTATATCGTTATAGTATATAACGTTATACGTTGTAACGGTGTACTACATAACGTTATACGTTCTAACGTAACAGAATACAACGTAATACGTTATATCGTAATGCTATATAACGTTATACGGTATTTTGTAATAGTATATAACGTTATACGTTATTTTGTAATAGTATATAACGTTATACGTTATATAGCAATAGGATCTAACGTTATACGTTATATCGTAATAGTATATAACGTTATACGTTATATCGTTATAGTATATAACGTTATACGTTATATCGTTATAGTATATAACGTTATACGTTATGTCGTTATGGTATATAACGTTATACGTTATATCGTTATAGTATATAACGTTATACGTTATGTCGTTATGGTATATAACGTTATACGTTATATCGTAATAGTATACGACGTTATACGTTATATCGTAATAGTATACGACGTTATACGTTATATAGCAATAGGATCTAACGTTATACGTTATATCGGAACAGTATATAACGCTACACGTTGTAACGGTATGCTACATAACGTTATTCGTTGTAACGGTATACTACGTAACGTTATACGTTATATCGTTATAGTATATAACGTTATACGTTATATCGTAATAGTATACAACGTTATACGTTATATAGCAATAGTATCTAACGTTATACGTTATATCGTAATAGTATATAACGTTATACGTTGTAACGGTATACTACATAACGTTATACGTTATATCGTAATAGTATATAACGTTATACGTTGTAACGTTATCCTACGTAACGTTATACGTTATATCGTAATGGTATATAACTTTATACGTTATATCGTTATAGTATATAGCGTTATACGTTGTAACGGTATACTACATAACGTTCTACGTTATATCGTAATAGTATACAACGTTATTCGTTATATCGTAATAGTATATAACGTTATACGTTATATCGTAATAGTATATTAACGCTATACGTTGTAACGGTATACTACATAACGTTATACGTTATATCGTAATAGAATACAACGTTATACGTCATGTCGTAATGCTATATAACGTTATAGGGTATTTTGTAATAGTATATAACGTTATACGTTATTTTGTAATAGTATATAACGTTATACGTTATATCGTTAAGGCATATAACGTTATACGTTATTTTGTAATAGTATATAACGTTATACTTTATATCGTAATGGTATATAACGTTATACGTTATATCGTAATGGTTTATAACGTTATACGTTATATCGTTATAGTATATAACGTTATACGTTGTAACGTTGTTCTACATATCGTTATACGTTGTAACGGTGTACTACATAACGTTATACGTTATATCGTAATACTATACAACGTTATACGTTATATCGTAATGGTATAGAACGTTATACGTTATATCGTAATGCTATATAACGTTATAGGTTATTTTGTAATAGTATATAACGTTATACGTTATTTTGTAATAGTATATAACGTTATACGTTACCTCGTAATAGTATATAACGTTATAAGTTATATCGTAATACTATACAACGTTATACGTTATATCGTAATGCTATAGAACGTTATACGTTATTTTGTAATAGTATATAACGTTATACGTTACCTCGTAATAGTATATAACGTTATAAGTTATATCGTAATACTATACAACGTTATACGTTATATCGTAATGCTATAGAACGTTATACTTTATTTTGTAATAGTATATAACGTTATACGTTATATCGAAATGGTATATAACGTTATACGTTATATCGTTATAGTATATAACGTTATACGTTATATCGTTAAGGTATATAACGTTATACGTTATTTTGTAATAGTATATAACGTTATATGTTATTTTGTAATACTATATAACGTTATACGTTATTTTGTAATAGTATATAACGTTATACGTTATATCGTTAAGGCATATAACGTTATACGTTATTTTGTAATAGTATATAACGTTATACGTTATATCGTAATGGTATATAACGTTATACGTTATATCGTTATAGTATATAACGTTATACGTTACAACGTATTAGTATATAACGCTATACGTTATATAGCAATAGTATCTAGCGTTATACGTTATATCGTAATAGTATATAACGTTATACGTTGTAACGGTATACTACATAACGTTATACGTTATATCGTAATAGTATATAACGTTATACGTTGTAACGTTATCCTACGTAACGTTATACGTTATATCGTAATGGTATATAACTTTATACGTTATATCGTTATAGTATATAGCGTTATACGTTGTAACGGTATACTACATAACGCTCTACGTTATATCGTAATAGTATACAACGTTATTCGTTATATCGTAATAGCATATAACGTTATACGTTATATCGTAATAGTATATTAACGCTATACGTTGTAACGGTATACTACATAACGTTATACGTTATATCGTAATAGTATACAACGTTATTCGTTATATCGTAATAGAATACAACGTTATACGTCATATCGTAATGCTATATAACGTTATAGGGTATTTTGTAATAGTATATAACGTTATACGTTATTTTGTAATAGTATATAACGTTATACGCTATATCGTTAAGGCATATAACGTTATACGTTATTTTGTAATAGTATATAACGTTATACTTTATATCGTAATGGTATATAACGTTATACGTTATATCGTAATGGTTTATAACGTTATACGTTATATCGTTATAGTATATAACGTTATACGTTGTAACGTTGTTCTACATATCGTTATACGTTGTAACGGTGTACTACATAACGTTATACCTTATATCGTAATACTATACAACGTTATACGTTATATCGCAATGCTATAGAACGTTATACGTTATTTTGTAATAGTATATAATGTTATACGTTATATCGTAATGGTATATAACGTTATACGTTATATCGTTATAGTATATAACGTTATACGTTATATCGTTAAGGTATATAACGTTATACGTTATTTTGTAATAGTATATAACGTCATACGTTATTTTGTAATACTATATAACGTTATACGTTATTTTGTAATAGTAGATAACGTTATACGTTATATCGTAATGGTATATAACGTTATACGTTATATCGTAATGGTATATAACGTTATACGTTATATCGTTATAGTATATAACGTTATACGTTGTAACGTTGTTCTACATAACGTTATACGTTGTAACGGTATATTACATAACGTTATACGTTATATCGTAATAGAATACAACGTTATACGTTATATCGTAATGCTATATAACGTTATAGGTTATTTTATAATAGTATATAACGTTATAGGTTATTTTGTAATAGTATATAACGTTATACGTTATTTTGTAATACTATATAACGTTATACGTTATATAGCAATAGGATCTAACGTTAAATGTTATATCGTAATAGTATATAACGTTATACGTTATATCGTTATAGTATATAACGTTTACGTTATATCGTAATGCCATATAAAGTTATACGTTATTTTGTAATATTATATAACGTTATACGTTATTTTGTAATAGTATATAACGTTACACGATATATCGTAATGGTATATAACGTTATACGTTCTATCGTTATAGTATATAACGTTATACGTTGTAACGTTGTACTACATAACGTTATACGTTGTAACGGTATACTACATAACGTTATACGTTATATCGTAATAGAATACAACGTTATACGTTATATCGTAATGCTATATAACGTTATAGGATATTTTGTAATAGTATATAACGTTATAGGTTATTTTGTAATAGTATATAACGTTATACGTTATTTTGTAATACTATATAACGTTATACGTTATATAGCAATAGGATCTAACGTTAAATGTTATATCGTAATAGTATATAACGTTATACGTTATATCGTTATAGTATATAACGTTATACGTTATATCGTTATAGTATATAACGTTATACGTTATATCGTTATAGTATATAACGTTATTCGTTGTAACGTTGTTCTACATAACGTTATACGTTGTAACGGTATACTACATAACGTTATACGTTATATCGTAATAGAATACAACGTTATACGTTATATCGTTAAGGTATATAACGTTATACGTTATTTTGTAATAGTTTATAACGTTATACGTTATTTTGTAATAGTATATAACGTTATACGTTGTAACGGTGTACTACATAACGTTATACGTTGTAACGTAATAGAATACAACGTTATACGTTATATCGTAATGCTATATAACGTTATACGTTATTTTGTAATAGTATATAACGTTATACGTTATATAGCAATGGGATCTATCGTTATACGTTATATCGGAATAGTATATAACGCTATACGTTGTAACGGTATACTACATAACGTTATTCGCTGTAACGGTATACTACGTAACGTTATACGTTATATCGTTATAGTATATAACGTTATACGTTATATCGTAATAGTATACAACGTTATACGTTATATAGCAATAGTATCTAACGTTATACGTTATATCGTAATAGTATATAACGTTATACGTTGTAACGGTATACTACATAACGTTATACGTTATATCGTAATAGTATATAACGTTATACGTTGTAACGTTATCCAACGTAACGTTATACGTTATATCGTTATAGTATATAACGTTATACGTTATATCGTTATAGTATATAACGTTATACGTTATATCGTTAAGGTATATAACGTTATACGTTATTTTGTAATAGTATATAACGTTATACGTTATTTTGTAATACTATATAACGTTATACGTTATTTTGTAATAGTATATAACGTTATACGTTATATCGTTATAGTATATAGCGTTATATGCTGTAACGTTGTACTACATAACGTTATACGTTGTAACGGTGTACTACATAACGTTATACGTTATATCGTAATACTATACAACGTTATACGTTATATCGTAATGCTATAGAACGTTATACGTTATTTTGTAATAGTATATAACGTTATACGTTATATCGTTATAGTATATAACGTTATACGTTATATCGTTATAGTATATAACGTTATACGTTATATCGTTATAGTATATAACGTTATACGTTATATCGTTATAGTATATAACGTTATACGTTATATCGTTAATGTATATAACGTTATACGTTATTTTGTAATAGTATATAACGTTATACGTTATATCGTAATGGTATATAACGTGATACGTTATATCGTTATAGTATATAACGTTATACGTTGTAACGTTGTTCTACATAACGTTATACGTTGTAACGGTATACTACATAACGTTATACGTTATATCGTAATAGAATACAACGTTATACGTTATATCGTAATGCTATATAACGTTATAGGTTATTTTGTAATAGTATATAACGTTATACGTTATTTTGTAATAGTATATAACGTTATACGTTATATAGCAATAGGATCTAACGTTATACGTTATATCGTAATAGTATAAAACGTTATACGTTATACCGTTATAGTATATAACGTTATACGTTATATCGTTATAGTATATAACGTTATACGTTATATCGTTAATGTATATAACGTTATACGTTATTTTGTAATAGTATATAACGTTATACGTTATATCGTAATGGTATATAACGTGATACGTTATATCGTTATAGTATATAACGTTATACGTTGTAACGTTGTTCTACATAACGTTATACGTTGTAACGGTATACTACATAACGTTATACGTTATATCGTAATAGAATACAACGTTATACGTTATATCGTAATGCTATATAACGTTATAGGTTATTTTGTAATAGTATATAACGTTATACGTTATTTTGTAATAGTATATAACGTTATACGTTATATAGCAAGAGGATCTAACGTTATACGTTAAATCGTAATACTATACAACGTTATACGTTATATCTTAATGGTATATAACGTTATACGTAATATCGTTACAGTATATAACGTTAAACGTTATATCGTTAAGCTATATAACGTTATACGTTATTTTGTAATAGAATATAACGTTATACGTTATTTTGTAATACTATATAACGTTATACGTTATTTTGTAATAGTATATAACGTTATACGTTATATCGTAATGGTATGTAACGTTATACGTTATATCGTTATAGTATATAACGTTATACGTTGTGACGTTGTTCTACATATCGTTATACGTTGTAACGGTGTACTACATAACGTTATACGTTATATCGTTATACTATACAACGTTATGCGTTATATCGTAATGGTATAGAACGTTATACGTTATATCGTAATGCTATATAACGTTATAGGTTATTTTGTAATAGTATATAACGTTATACGTTATTTTGTAATAGTATGTAACGTTATACGTTATATCGTTATAGTATATAACGTTATACGTTATATCGTTATAGTATATAACGTTATACGTTACTTTGTAATACTATATAACGTTATACGTTATTTTGTAATAGTATATAACGATATACGTTATATAGCAATAGGATCTAACGTTAAACGTTATATCGTAATAGTATATAACGTTATACGTTATATCGTTATAGTATATAACGTTATACGTTATATCGTAATGGTATATAACGTTATACGTTATATCGTTATAGTATATAACGTTATACGTTATATAGCAATAGGATCTAACGTTATACGTTATATCGTTATAGTATATAACGTTATACGTTATATAGTTATAGTATATAACGTTATACGTTACTTTGTAATACTATATAACTTTATACGTTAATTTGTAATAGTATATAACGTTATACGTTATATAGCAATAGCATCTAACGTTATACGTTATATCGTTAAGGTATATAACGTTATACGTTATTTTGTAATATTATATAACGTTATACGTTATATCGTAATGGTATATAACGTTATACGTTATATCGTAATGGTATATAACGTTATACGTTATATCGTAATGGTATATAACGTTATACGTTATATCGTTATAGTATATAACGTTATACGTTGTAACGTTGTTCTACATATCGTTATACGTTGTAACGTTGTTCTACATAACGTTATACGTTGTAACGGTGTACTACATAACGTTATACGTTATATCGTAATACTATACAACGTTATACGTTATATCGTAATGGTATATAACGTTATACGTTATATCGTTATAGTATATAACGTTATACGTTATATCGTTATAGTATATAACGTTATACGTTGTAACGTAATAGAATACAACGTTATACGTTATATCGTAATGCTATATAACGTTATACGGTATTTTGTAATAGTATATAACGTTATACGTTATTTTGTAATAGTATATAACGTTATACGTTATATAGCAATAGGATCTAACGTTATACGTTATATCGTAATAGTATATAACGTTATACGTTATATCGTTATAGTATATAACGTTATACGTTATATCGTTATAGTATATAACGTTATACGTTATGTCGTTATGGTATATAACGTTATACGTTATATCGTTATAGTATATAACGTTATACGTTATGTCGTTATGGTATATAACGTTATACGTTATATCGTAATAGTATACGACGTTATACGTTATATCGTAATAGTATACGACGTTATACGTTATATAGCAATAGGATCTAACGTTATACGTTATATCGGAATAGTATATAACGCTACCCGTTGTAACGGTATGCTACATAACGTTATTCGTTGTAACGGTATACTACGTAACGTTATACGTTATATCGTTATAGTATATAACGTTATACGTTATATCGTAATAGTATACAACGTTATACGTTATATAGCAATAGTATCTAGCGTTATACGTTATATCGTAATAGTATATAACGTTATACGTTGTAACGGTATACTACATAACGTTATACGTTATATCGTAATAGTATATAACGTTATACGTTGTAACGTTATCCTACGTAACGTTATACGTTATATCGTAATGGTATATAACTTTATACGTTATATCGTTATAGTATATAGCGTTATACGTTGTAACGGTATACTACATAACGCTCTACGTTATATCGTAATAGTATACAACGTTATTCGTTATATCGTAATAGCATATAACGTTATACGTTATATCGTAATAGTATATTAACGCTATACGTTGTAACGGTATACTACATAACGTTATACGTTATATCGTAATAGTATACAACGTTATTCGTTATATCGTAATAGAATACAACGTTATACGTCATATCGTAATGCTATATAACGTTATAGGGTATTTTGTAATAGTATATAACGTTATACGTTATTTTGTAATAGTATATAACGTTATACGCTATATCGTTAAGGCATATAACGTTATACGTTATTTTGTAATAGTATATAACGTTATACTTTATATCGTAATGGTATATAACGTTATACGTTATATCGTAATGGTTTATAACGTTATACGTTATATCGTTATAGTATATAACGTTATACGTTGTAACGTTGTTCTACATATCGTTATACGTTGTAACGGTGTACTACATAACGTTATACCTTATATCGTAATACTATACAACGTTATACGTTATATCGCAATGCTATAGAACGTTATACGTTATTTTGTAATAGTATATAATGTTATACGTTATATCGTAATGGTATATAACGTTATACGTTATATCGTTATAGTATATAACGTTATACGTTATATCGTTAAGGTATATAACGTTATACGTTATTTTGTAATAGTATATAACGTCATACGTTATTTTGTAATACTATATAACGTTATACGTTATTTTGTAATAGTAGATAACGTTATACGTTATATCGTAATGGTATATAACGTTATACGTTATATCGTAATGGTATATAACGTTATACGTTATATCGTTATAGTATATAACGTTATACGTTGTAACGTTGTTCTACATAACGTTATACGTTGTAACGGTATATTACATAACGTTATACGTTATATCGTAATAGAATACAACGTTATACGTTATATCGTAATGCTATATAACGTTATAGGTTATTTTATAATAGTATATAACGTTATAGGTTATTTTGTAATAGTATATAACGTTATACGTTATTTTGTAATACTATATAACGTTATACGTTATATAGCAATAGGATCTAACGTTAAATGTTATATCGTAATAGTATATAACGTTATACGTTATATCGTTATAGTATATAACGTTTACGTTATATCGTAATGCCATATAAAGTTATACGTTATTTTGTAATATTATATAACGTTATACGTTATTTTGTAATAGTATATAACGTTACACGATATATCGTAATGGTATATAACGTTATACGTTCTATCGTTATAGTATATAACGTTATACGTTGTAACGTTGTACTACATAACGTTATACGTTGTAGCGGTGTACTACATTACGTTATACGCTATATGATAATAGTATACAACGTTATACGTTATATCGTAATGCTATATAACGTTATACGTTATTTTGTAATAGTATATAACGTTATACGTTATTTTGTAATAGTATATAACGTTATACGTTATTTTGTAATACTATATAACGTTATACATTATATCGTAATGGTATATAACGTTATACGTTATATCGTTATAGTATATAGCGTTATACGCTGTAACGTTGTACTACATAACGTTATACGTTGTAGCGGTGTACTACATAACGTTATACGATATATCGTAATACTATACATCGTTATACGTTATATCCTAATGGTATATAACGTTATACGTTATTTTGTAATAGTATATAACGTTATACGTTATTTTGTAATAGTATATAACGTTATACGTTATATCGTAATGGTATATATCGTTATACGTTATATCGTTATAGTATATACCGTTATACGTTGTAACGTTGTACTACATAACGTTATACGTTGTAACGGTGTACTACATAACGTTATACGTTATATCGTAATACTATACAACGTTATACTTTATATCGTAATACTATACAACGTTATACGTTATATCCTAATGGTATATAACGTTATACGTTATATCGTTATAGTATATAACGTTATACGTAGTAACGGTGTACTACATAACGTTATACATTGTAACGGTGTACTACATAACGTTATACGTTATATCGTAATAGTATATAACGCTATACGTTGTAACGGTATACTACATAACGTTATACATTATATCGTAATGCTATATAACGTTATACGTTATTTTGTAATATTATATAACGTTATACGTTATTTTGTAATAGTATATAACGTTATACGTTATATCGTAATGGTATATAACGTTATACGTTATATCGTTATAGTATATAACGTTATACGTTATATCGTATTAGTATATAACGCTATACGTTGTAACGGTATACAACATAACGCTATACGTTATATGGTAATAGTATACAACGTTATACGTTATATGGTAATCCTATACAACGTTATACGTTATTTTGTAATAGTATATAACGTTATACGTTACCTCGTAATAGTATATAACGTTATAAGTTATATCGTAATACTATACAACGTTATACGTTATATCGTAATGCTATAGAACGTTATACGTTATTTTGTAATAGTATATAACGTTATACGTTACCTCGTAATAGTATATAACGTTATAAGTTATATCGTAATACTATACAACGTTATACGTTATATCGTAAAGCTATAGAACGTTATACGTTATTTTGTAATAGTATATAACGTTATACGTTATATCGTAATGGTATATAACGTTATACGTTATATCGTTATAGTATATAACGTTATACGTTATATCATTAAGGTATATAACGTTATACGTTATTTTGTAATAGTATATAACGTTATATGTTATTTTGTAATACTATATAACGTTATACGTTATTTTGTAATAGTATATAACGTTATACGTTATATCGTAATGGTATATAACGTTATACGTTATATCGTTATAGTATATAACGTTATACGTTGTAACGTTGTTCTACATAACGTTATACGTTGTAACGGTATACTACATAACGTTATACGTTATATCGTAATAGAATACAACGTTATACGTTATATCGTAATGCTATATAACGTTATAGGTTATTTTGTAATAGTATATAACGTTATAGGTTATTTTGTAATAGTATATAACGTTATACGTTATTTTGTAATACTATATAACGTTATACGTTATATAGCAATAGGATCTAACGTTAAATGTTATATCGTAATAGTATATAACGTTATACGTTATATCGTTATAGTATATAACGTTATACGTTATATCGTTATAGTATATAACGTTATTCGTTGTAACGTTGTTCTACATAACGTTATACGTTGTAACGGTATACTACATAACGTTATACGTTATATCGTAATAGAATACAACGTTATACGTTATATCGTAATGCTATATAACGTTATAGGTTATTTTGTAATAGTATATAACGTTATACGTTATATAGCAATAGGATCTAACGTTATACGTTATATCGTTAAGGTATATAACGTTATACGTTATTTTGTAATAGTTTATAACGTTATACGTTATTTTGTAATAGTATATAACGTTATACGTTATATAGCAATGGGATCTATCGTTATACGTTATATCGGAATAGTATATAACGCTATACGTTGTAACGGTATACTACATAACGTTATTCGCTGTAACGGTATACTACGTAACGTTATACGTTATATCGTTATAGTATATAACGTTATACGTTATATCGTAATAGTATACAACGTTATACGTTATATAGCAATAGTATCTAACGTTATACGTTATATCGTAATAGTATATAACGTTATACGTTGTAACGGTATACTACATAACGTTATACGTTATATCGTAATAGTATATAACGTTATACGTTGTAACGTTATCCTACGTAACGTTATACGTTATATCGTTATAGTATATAACGTTATACGTTATATCGTTATAGTATATAACGTTATACGTTATATCGTTAAGGTATATAACGTTATACGTTATTTTGTAATAGTATATAACGTTATACGTTATTTTGTAATACTATATAACGTTATACGTTATTTTGTAATAGTATATAACGTTATACGTTATATCGTTATAGTATATAGCGTTATACGCTGTAACGTTGTAGTACATAACGTTATACGTTGTAACGGTGTACTGCATAACGTTATACGTTATATCGTAATACTATACAACGTTATACGTTATATCGTAATGCTATAGAACGTTATACGTTATTTTGTAATAGTATATAACGTTATACGTTATATCGTTATAGTATATAACGTTATACGTTATATCGTTATAGTATATAACGTTATACGTTATATCGTTATAGTATATAACGTTATACGTTATATCGTTATAGTATATAACGTTATACGTTATATCGTTAAGGTATATAACGTTATACGTTATTTTGTAATAGTATATAACGTTATACGTTATATCGTAATGGTATATAACGTTATACGTTATATCGTTATAGTATATAACGTTATACGTTGTAACGTTGTTCTACATAACGTTATACGTTGTAACGGTATACTACATAACGTTATACGTTATATCGTAATAGAATACAACGTTATACGTTATATCGTAATGCTATATAACGTTATAGGTTATTTTGTAATAGTATATAACGTTATACGTTATTTTGTAATAGTATATAACGTTATACGTTATACAGCAATAGGATCTAACGTTATACGTTATATCGTAATAGTATATAACGTTATACGTTATATCGTTATAGTATATAACGTTATACGTTATATCCTTATAGTATATAACGTTATACGTTATTTTGTAATAGTATATAACGTTATACGTTATATCGTAATGTTATATAACGTTATACGTTATATCGTTATAGTATATAACGTTATACGTTGTGACGTTGTTCTACATATCGTTATACGTTGTAACGGTGTACTACATAACGTTATACGTTATATCGTAATACTATACAACGTTATACGTTATATCTTAATGGTATATAACGTTATACGTAATATCGTTACAGTATATAACGTTAAACGTTATATCGTTAAGCTATATAACGTTATACGTTATTTTGTAATAGTATATAACGTTATACGTTATTTTGTAATAGTATATAACGTTATACGTTATATAGCAAGAGGATCTAACGTTATACGTTAAATCGTAATACTATACAACGTTATACGTTATATCTTAATGGTATATAACGTTATACGTAATATCGTTACAGTATATAACGTTAAACGTTATATCGTTAAGCTATATAACGTTATACGTTATTTTGTAATAGTATATAACGTTATACGTTATTTTGTAATACTATATAATGTTATACGTTATTTTGTAATAGTATATAACGTTATACGTTATATCGTAATGGTATGTAACGTTATACGTTATATCGTTATAGTTTATAACGTTATACGTTGTGACGTTGTTCTACATATCGTTATACGTTGTAACGGTGTACTACATAACGTTATACGTTATATCGTTATACTATACAACGTTATACGTTATATCGTAATGGTATAGAACGTTATACGTTATATCGTAATGCTATATAACGTTATAGGTTATTTTGTAATAGTATATAAACGTTATACGTTAATTTGTAATAGTATGTAACGTTATACGTTATATCGTTATAGTATATAACGTTATACGTTATATCGTTATAGTATATAACGTTATACGTTACTTTGTAATACTATATAACGTTATACGTTATTTTGTAATAGTATATAACGATATACGTTATATAGCAATAGGATCTAACGTTAAACGTTATATCGTAATAGTATATAACGTTATACGTTATATCGTTATAGTATATAACGTTATACGTTATATCGTAATGGTATATAACGTTATACGTTATATCGTTATAGTATATAACGTTATACGTTATATAGCAATAGGATCTAACGTTATACGTTATATCGTTATAGTATATAACGTTATACGTTATATAGTTATAGTATATAACGTTATACGTTACTTTGTAATACTATATAACGTTATACGTTATTTTGTAATAGTATATAACGTTATACGTTATATAGCAATAGGATCTAACGTTATACGTTATATCGTTAAGGTATATAACGTTATACGTTATTTTGTAATATTATATAACGTTATACGTTATATCGTAATGGTATATAACGTTATACGTTATATCGTAATGGTATATAACGTTATACGTTATATCGTAATGGTATATAACGTTATACGTTATATCGTTATAGTATATAACGTTATACGTTGTAACGTTGTTCTACATATCGTTATACGTTGTAACGTTGTTCTACATAACGTTATACGTTGTAACGGTGTACTACCTAACGTTATACGTTATATCGTAATACTATACAACGTTATACGTTATATCGTAATGGTATATAACGTTATACGTTATATCGTTATAGTATATAACGTTATACGTTATATCGTTATAGTATATAACGTTATACGTTGTAACGTAATAGAATACAACGTTATACGTTATATCGTAATGCTATATAACGTTATACGGTATTTTGTAATAGTATATAACGTTATACGTTATTTTGTAATAGTATATAACGTTATACGTTATATAGCAATAGGATGTAACGTTATACGTTATATCGTAATAGTATATAACGTTATACGTTATATCGTTATAGTATATAACGTTATACGTTTTATCGTTATAGTATATAACGTTATACGTTATGTCGTTATGGTATATAACGTTATACGTTATATCGTTATAGTATATAACGTTATACGTTATGTCGTTATGGTATATAACGTTATACGTTATATCGTAATAGTATACGACGTTATACGTTATATCGTAATAGTATACGACGTTATACGTTATATAGCAATAGGATCTAACGTTATACGTTATATCGGAATAGTATATAACGCTACACGTTGTAACGGTATGCTACATAACGTTATTCGTTGTAACGGTATACTACGTAACGTTATACGTTATATCGTTATAGTATATAACGTTATACATTATATCGTAATAGTATACAACGTTATACGTTATATAGCAATAGTATCTAGCGTTATACGTTATATCGTAATAGTATATAACGTTATACGTTGTAACGGTATACTACATAACGTTATACGTTATATCGTAATAGTATATAACGTTATACGCTGTAACGGTATACTACATAACGTTCTACGTTATATCGTAATAGTATACAACGTTATTCGTTATATCGTAATAGTATATAACGTTATACGTTATATCGTAATAGTATATTAACGCTATACGTTGTAACGGTATACTACATAACGTTATACGTTATATCGTAATAGTATACAACGTTATTCGTTATATCGTAATAGAATACAACGTTATACGTCATATCGTAATGCTATATAACGTTATAGGGTATTTTGTAATAGTATATAACGTTATACGTTATATCGTTAAGGCATATAACGTTATACGTTATTTTGTAATAGTATATAACGTTATACTTTATATCGTAATGGTATATAACGTTATACGTTATATCGTAATGGTTTATAACGTTATACGTTATATCGTTATAGTATATAACGTTATACGTTGTAACGTTGTTCTACATATCGTTATACGTTGTAACGGTGTACTACATAACGTTATACCTTATATCGTAATACTATACAACGTTATACGTTATATCGTAATGCTATAGAACGTTATACGTTATTTTGTAATAGTATATAATGTTATACGTTATATCGTAATGGTATATAACGTTATACGTTATATCGTTATAGTATATAACGTTATACGTTATATCGTTAAGGTATATAACGTTATACGTTATTTTTGTAATAGTATATAACGTCATACGTTATTTTGTAATACTATATAACGTTATACGTTATTTTGTAATAGTAGATAACGTTATACGTTATATCGTAATGGTATATAACGTTATACGTTATATCGTTATAGTATATAACGTTATACGTTGTAACGTTGTTCTACATAACGTTATACGTTGTAACGGTATACTACATAACGTTATACGTTATATCGTAATAGAATACAACGTTATACGTTATATCGTAATGCTATATAACGTTATAGGTTATTTTATAATAGTATATAACGTTATAGGTTATTTTGTAATAGTATATAACGTTATACGTTATTTTGTAATACTATATAACGTTATACGTTATATAGCAATAGGATCTAACGTTAAACGTTATATCGTAATAGTATATAACGTTATACGTTATATCGTTATAGTATATAACGTTATACGTTATATCGTAATGGTATATAACGTTATACGTTATATCGTTATAGTATATAACGTTATACGTTATATAGCAATAGGATCTAACGTTATACGTTATATCGTTATAGTATATAACGTTATACGTTATATAGTTATAGTATATAACGTTATACGTTACTTTGTAATACTATATAACGTTATACGTTATTTTGTAATAGTATATAACGTTATACGTTATATAGCAATAGGATCTAACGTTATACGTTATATCGTTAAGGTATATAACGTTATACGTTATTTTGTAATATTATATAACGTTATACGTTATATCGTAATGGTATATAACGTTATACGTTATAATCGTAATGGTATATAACGTTATACGTTATATCGTAATGGTATATAACGTTATACGTTATATCGTTATAGTATATAACGTTATACGTTGTAACGTTGTTCTACATATCGTTATACGTTGTAACGTTGTTCTACATAACGTTATACGTTGTAACGGTGTACTACATAACGTTATACGTTATATCGTAATACTATACAACGTTATACGTTATATCGTAATGGTATATAACGTTATACGTTATATCGTTATAGTATATAACGTTATACGTTTATATCGTTATAGTATATAACGTTATACGTTGTAACGTAATAGAATACAACGTTATACGTTATATCGTAATGCTATATAACGTATACGGTATTTTGTAATAGTATATAACGTTATACGTTATTTTGTAATAGTATATAACGTTATACGTTATATAGCAATAGGATGTAACGTTATACGTTATATCGTAATAGTATATAACGTTATACGTTATATCGTTATAGTATATACGTTATACGTTTTATCGTTATAGTATATAACGTTATACGTTATGTCGTTATGGTATATAACGTTATACGTTATATCGTTATAGTATATAACGTTATACGTTATGTCGTTATGGTATATAACGTTATACGTTATATCGTAATAGTATACGACGTTATACGTTATATCGTAATAGTATACGACGTTATACGTTATATAGCAATAGGATCTAACGTTATACGTTATATCGGAATAGTATATAACGCTACACGTTGTAACGGTATGCTACATAACGTTATTCGTTGTAACGGTATACTACGTAACGTTATACGTTATATCGTTATAGTATATAACGTTATACATTATATCGTAATAGTATACAACGTTTAACGTTATATAGCAATAGTATCTAGCGTTATACGTTATATCGTAATAGTATATAACGTTATACGTTGTAACGGTATACTACATAACGTTATACGTTATATCGTAATAGTATATAACGTTATACGCTGTAACGGTATACTACATAACGTTCTACGTTATATCGTAATAGTATACAACGTTATTCGTTATATCGTATAGTATATAACGTTATACGTTATATCGTAATAGTATATTAACGCTATACGTTGTAACGGTATACTACATAACGTTATACGTTATATCGTAATAGTATACAACGTTATTCGTTATATCGTAATAGAATACAACGTTATACGTCATATCGTAATGCTATATAACGTTATAGGGTATTTTGTAATAGTATATAACGTTATACGTTATATCGTTAAGGCATATAACGTTATACGTTATTTTGTAATAGTATATAACGTTATACTTTATATCGTAATGGTATATAACGTTATACGTTATATCGTAATGGTTTATAACGTTATACGTTATATCGTTATAGTATATAACGTTATACGTTGTAACGTTGTTCTACATATCGTTATACGTTGTAACGGTGTACTACATAACGTTATACCTTATATCGTAATACTATACAACGTTATACGTTATATCGTAATGCTATAGAACGTTATACGTTATTTTGTAATAGTATATAATGTTATACGTTATATCGTAATGGTATATAACGTTATACGTTATATCGTTATAGTATATAACGTTATACGTTATATCGTTAAGGTATATAACGTTATACGTTATTTTGTAATAGTATATAACGTCATACGTTATTTTGTAATACTATATAACGTTATACGTTATTTTGTAATAGTAGATAACGTTATACGTTATATCGTAATGGTATATAACGTTATACGTTATATCGTTATAGTATATAACGTTATACGTTGTAACGTTGTTCTACATAACGTTATACGTTGTAACGGTATACTACATAACGTTATACGTTATATCGTAATAGAATACAACGTTATACGTTATATCGTAATGCTATATAACGTTATAGGTTATTTTATAATAGTATATAACGTTATAGGTTATTTTGTAATAGTATATAACGTTATACGTTATTTTGTAATACTATATAACGTTATACGTTATATAGCAATAGGATCTAACGTTAAATGTTATATCGTATAGTATATAACGTTATACGTTATATCGTTATAGTATATAACGTTTACGTTATATCGTAATGCCATATAAAGTTATACGTTATTTTGTATATATTATAACGTTATACGTTATTTAGTAATAGTATA
This sequence comes from Bombus affinis, assembly GCF_024516045.1. Lineage (NCBI taxonomy): Eukaryota > Metazoa > Arthropoda > Insecta > Hymenoptera > Apidae > Bombus > Bombus affinis. The sequence goes on along the minus strand of NW_026108937.1, from coordinate 117,841 downwards.
TAACGTTACACGATATATCGTAATGGTATATAACGTTATACGTTCTATCGTTATAGTATATAACGTTATACGTTGTAACGTTGTACTACATAACGTTATACGTTGTAACGGTGTACTACATTACGTTATACGTTATATGATAATAGTATACAAACGTTATACGTTATATCGTAATGCTATATAACGTTATACGTTATTTTGTAATAGTATATAACGTTATACGTTATTTTGTAATAGTATATAACGTTTATACGTTATATCGTAATGGTATATATCGTTATACGTTATATCGTTATAGTATATACCGTTATACGTTGTAACGTTGTACTACATAACGTTATACGTTGTAACGGTGTACTACATAACGTTATACGTTATATCGTAATACTATACAACGTTATACGTTATATCGTAATACTATACAACGTTATACGTTATATCCTAATGGTATATAACGTTATACGTTATATCGTTATAGTATATAACGTTATACGTAGTAACGGTGTACTACATAACGTTATACATTGTAACGGTGTACTACATAACGTTATACGTTATATCGTAATAGTATATAACGCTATACGTTGTAACGGTATACTACATAACGTTATACATTATATCGTAATGCTATATAACGTTATACGTTATTTTGTAATATTATATAACGTTATACGTTATTTTGTAATAGTATATAACGTTATACGTTATATCGTAATGGTATATAACGTTATACGTTATATCGTTATAGTATATAACGTTATACGTTATATCGTATTAGTATATAACGCTATACGTTGTAACGGTATACAACATAACGCTATACGTTATATGGTAATAGTATACAACGTTATACGTTATATGGTAATCCTATACAACGTTATACGTTATTTTGTAATAGTATATAACGTTATACGTTACCTCGTAATAGTATATAACGTTATAAGTTATATCGTAATACTATACAACGTTATACGTTATATCGTAATGCTATAGAACGTTATACGTTATTTTGTAATAGTATATAACGTTATACGTTACCTCGTAATAGTATATAACGTTATAAGTTATATCGTAATACTATACAACGTTATACGTTATATCGTAATGCTATATAACGTTATAGGTTATTTTGTAATAGTATATAACGTTATACGTTATATAGCAATAGGATCTAACGTTATACGTTATATCGTTAAGGTATATAACGTTATACGTTATTTTGTAATAGTTTATAACGTTATACGTTATTTTGTAATAGTATATAACGTTATACGTTATATAGCAATGGGATCTATCGTTATACGTTATATCGGAATAGTATATAACGCTATACGTTGTAACGGTATACTACATAACGTTATTCGCTGTAACGGTATACTACGTAACGTTATACGTTATATCGTTATAGTATATAACGTTATACGTTATATCGTAATAGTATACAACGTTATACGTTATATAGCAATAGTATCTAACGTTATACGTTATATCGTAATAGTATATAACGTTATACGTTGTAACGGTATATTACATAACGTTATACGTTATATCGTAATAGTATATAACGTTATACGTTGTAACGTTATCCTACGTAACGTTATACGTTATATCGTTATAGTATATAACGTTATACGTTATATCGTTATAGTATATAACGTTATACGTTATATTGTTAAGGTATATAACGTTATACGTTATATGATAATAGTATACAACGTTATACGTTATATCGTAATGCTATATAACGTTATACGTTATTTTGTAATAGTATATAACGTTATACGTTATATCGTTATAGTATATAGCGTTATACGCTGTAACGTTGTACTACATAACGTTATACGTTGTAACGGTGTACTACATAACGTTATACGTTATATCGTAATACTATACAACGTTATACGTTATATCGTAATGCTATAGAACGTTATACGTTATTTTGTAATAGTATATAACGTTATACGTTATATCGTTATAGTATATAACGTTATACGTTATATCGTTATAGTATATAACGTTATACGTTATATCGTTATAGTATATAACGTTATACGTTATATCGTTATAGTATATAACGTTATACGTTATATCGTTAAGGTATATAACGTTATACGTTATTTTGTAATAGTATATAACGTTATACGTTATATCGTAATGGTATATAACGTTATACGTTATATCGTTATAGTATATAACGTTATACGTTGTAACGTTGTTCTACATAACGTTATACGTTGTAACGGTATACTACATAACGTTATACGTTATATCGTAATAGAATACAACGTTATACGTTATATCGTAATGCTATATAACGTTATAGGTTATTTTGTAATAGTATATAACGTTATACGTTATTTTGTAATAGTATATAACGTTATACGTTATATAGCAATAGGATCTAACGTTATACGTTATATCGTAATAGTATATAACGTTATACGTTATATCGTTATAGTATATAACGTTATACGTTATATCCTTATAGTATATAACGTTATACGTTATTTTGTAATAGTATATAACGTTATACGTTATATCGTAATGTTATATAACGTTATACGTTTTATCGTTATAGTATATAACGTTATACGTTGTGACGTTGTTCTACATATCGTTATACGTTGTAACGGTGTACTACATAACGTTATACGTTATATCGTAATACTATACAACGTTATACGTTATATCGTAATGGTATAGAACGTTATACGTTATATCGTAATGCTATATAACGTTATAGGTTATTTTGTAATAGTATATAACGTTATACGTTATTTTGTAATAGTATATAACGTTATACGTTATATAGCAAGAGGATCTAACGTTATACGTTAAATCGTAATACTATACAACGTTATACGTTATATCTTAATGGTATATAACGTTATACGTAATATCGTTACAGTATATAACGTTAAACGTTATATCGTTAAGCTATATAACGTTATACGTTATTTTGTAATAGTATATAACGTTATACGTTATTTTGTAATACTATATAATGTTATACGTTATTTTGTAATAGTATATAACGTTATACGTTATATCGTAATGGTATGTAACGTTATACGTTATATCGTTATAGTATATAACGTTATACGTTGTGACGTTGTTCTACATATCGTTATACGTTGTAACGGTGTACTACATAACGTTATACGTTATATCGTTATACTATACAACGTTATACGTTATATCGTAATGGTATAGAACGTTATACGTTATATCGTAATGCTATATAACGTTATAGGTTATTTTGTAATAGTATATAACGTTATACGTTAATTTGTAATAGTATGTAACGTTATACGTTATATCGTTATAGTATATAACGTTATACGTTATATCGTTATAGTATATAACGTTATACGTTACTTTGTAATACTATATAACGTTATACGTTATTTTGTAATAGTATATAACGATATACGTTATATAGCAATAGGATCTAACGTTAAACGTTATATCGTAATAGTATATAACGTTATACGTTATATCGTTATAGTATATAACGTTATACGTTATATCGTAATGGTATATAACGTTATACGTTATATCGTTATAGTATATAACGTTATACGTTATATAGCAATAGGATCTAACGTTATACGTTATATCGTTATAGTATATAACGTTATACGTTATATAGTTATAGTATATAACGTTATACGTTACTTTGTAATACTATATAACGTTATACGTTATTTTGTAATAGTATATAACGTTATACGTTATATAGCAATAGGATCTAACGTTATACGTTATATTGTTAAGGTATATAACGTTATACGTTATTTTGTAATATTATATAACGTTATACGTTATATCGTAATGGTATATAACGTTATACGTTATATCGTAATGGTATATAACGTTATACGTTATATCGTAATGGTATATAACGTTATACGTTATATCGTTATAGTATATAACGTTATACGTTGTAACGTTGTTCTACATATCGTTATACGTTGTAACGTTGTTCTACATAACGTTATACGTTGTAACGGTGTACTACATAACGTTATACGTTATATCGTAATACTATACAACGTTATACGTTATATCGTAATGGTATATAACGTTATACGTTATATCGTTATAGTATATAACGTTATACGTTATATCGTTATAGTATATAACGTTATACGTTGTAACGTAATAGAATACAACGTTATACGTTATATCGTAATGCTATATAACGTTATACGGTATTTTGTAATAGTATATAACGTTATACGTTATTTTGTAATAGTATATAACGTTATACGTTATATAGCAATAGGATCTAACGTTATACGTTATATCGTAATAGTATATAACGTTATACGTTATATACTATTACGATATAACGTATAACGTTATATACTATTACGATATAACGTATAACGTTAGATCCTATTGCTATATAACGTATAACGTTATATACTATTACAAAATAACGTATAACGTTATATACTATTACAAAATACCGTATAACGTTATATAGCATTACGATATAACGTATAACGTTGTATTCTATTACGTTACAACGTATAACGTTATATACTATAACGATATAACGTATAACGTTATATACTATAACGATATAACGTATAACGTTATATCGTAATGGTAATATAACGTATTCGCTGTAACGGTATACTACGTAACGTTATACGTTATATCGTTATAGTATATAACGTTATACATTATATCGTAATAGTATACAACGTTATACGTTATATAGCAATAGTATCTAGCGTTATACGTTATATCGTAATAGTATATAACGTTATACGTTGTAACGGTATACTACATAACGTTATACGTTATATCGTAATAGTATATAACGTTATATGTTGTAACGTTATCCTACGTAACGTTATACGTTATATCGTAATGGTATACAACGTTATTCGTTATATCGTAATAGTATATAACGTTATACGTTATATCGTAATAGTATATTAACGCTATACGTTGTAACGGTATACTACATAACGTTATACGTTATATCGTAATAGTATACAACGTTATTCGTTATATCGTAATAGAATACAACGTTATACGTCATATCGTAATGCTATATAACGTTATAGGGTATTTTGTAATAGTATATAACGTTATACTTTATATCGTAATGGTATATAACGTTATACGTTATATCGTAATGGTTTATAACGTTATACGTTATATCGTTATAGTATATAACGTTATACGTTGTAACGTTGTTCTACATATCGTTATACGTTGTAACGGTGTACTACATAACGTTATACCTTATATCGTAATACTATACAACGTTATACGTTATATCGTAATGCTATAGAACGTTATACGTTATTTTGTAATAGTATATAATGTTATACGTTATATCGTAATGGTATATAACGTTATACGTTATATCGTTATAGTATATAACGTTATACGTTATATCGTTAAGGTATATAACGTTATACGTTATTTTGTAATAGTATATAACGTCATACGTTATTTTGTAATACTATATAACGTTATACGTTATTTTGTAATAGTAGATAACGTTATACGTTATATCGTAATGGTATATAACGTTATACGTTATATCGTTATAGTATATAACGTTATACGTTGTAACGTTGTTCTACATAACGTTATACGTTGTAACGGTATACTACATAACGTTATACGTTATATCGTAATAGAATACAACGTTATACGTTATATCGTAATGCTATATAACGTTATAGGTTATTTTATAATAGTATATAACGTTATAGGTTATTTTGTAATAGTATATAACGTTATACGTTATTTTGTAATACTATATAACGTTATACGTTATATAGCAATAGGATCTAACGTTAAATGTTATATCGTAATAGTATATAACGTTATACGTTATATCGTTATAGTATATAACGTTTACGTTATATCGTAATGCCATATAAAGTTATACGTTATTTTGTAATATTATATAACGTTATACGTTATTTTGTAATAGTATATAACGTTACACGATATATCGTAATGGTATATAACGTTATACGTTCTATCGTTATAGTATATAACGTTATACGTTGTAACGTTGTACTACATAACGTTATACGTTGTAACGGTGTACTACATTACGTTATACGTTATATGATAATAGTATACAACGTTATACGTTATATCGTAATGCTATATAACGTTATACGTTATTTTGTAATAGTATATAACGTTATACGTTATTTTGTAATAGTATATAACGTTATACGTTATATCGTAATGGTATATATCGTTATACGTTATATCGTTATAGTATATACCGTTATACGTTGTAACGTTGTACTACATAACGTTATACGTTGTAACGGTGTACTACATAACGTTATACGTTATATCGTAATACTATACAACGTTATACGTTATATCGTAATGGTATATAACGTTATACGTTTTATCGTTATAGTATATAACGTTATACGTTATATCGTTAAGGTATATAACGTTATACGTTATTTTGTAATAGTATATAGCGTTATATGTTATTTAGTAATACTATATAACGTTATACGTTATTTTGTAATAGTATATAACGTTATACGTTATATCGTAATGGTATATAACGTTATACGTTATATCGTTATAGTATATAACGTTATACGTTGTAACGTTGTTCTACATAACGTTATACGTTGTAACGGTATACTACATAACGTTATACGTTATATCGTAATAGAATACAACGTTATACGTTATATCGTAATGCTATATAACATTATAGGTTATTTTGTAATAGTATATAACGTTATAGGTTATTTTGTAATAGTATATAACGTTATACGTTATTTTGTAATACTATATAACGTTATACGTTATATAGCAATAGGATCTAACGTTAAATGTTATATCGTAATAGTATATAACGCTATACGTTTTATCGTTATAGTATATAACGTTATACGTTATATCGTTATAGTATATAACGTTATTCGTTGTAACGTTGTTCTACATAACGTTATACGTTGTAACGGTATACTACATAACGTTATACGTTATATCGTAATAGAATACAACGATATACGTTATATCGTAATGCTATATAACGTTATAGGTTATTTTGTAATAGTATATAACGTTATACGTTATATAGCAATAGGATCTAACGTTATACGTTATATCGTTAAGGTATATAACGTTATACGTTATTCTGTAATAGTTTATAACGTTATACGTTATTTTGTAATAGTATATAACGTTATACGTTATTTTGTAATAGTATATAACGTTGTACGTTATATCGTAATGGTATATAACGTTATACGTTATATCGTTATAGTATATAACGTTATACGTTGTAACGTTGTTCTACATATCGTTATACGTTGTAACGTTGTTCTACATAACGTTATACGTTGTATCGGTGTACTACATAACGTTATACGTTATATCGTAATAATATACAACGTTATACGTTATATCGTAATGGTATATAACGTTATACGTTATATCGTTATAGTATATAACGTTATACGTTATATCGTTATAGTATATAACGTTATACGTTGTAACGGTGTACTACATAACGTTATACGTTATTTTGTAATAGTCTATAACGTTATACCTTATATAGCAATGGGATCTATCGTTATACGTTATATCGGAATAGTATATAACGCTAGACGTTGTAACGGTATACTACATAACGTTATTCGTTGTAACGGTATACTACGTAACGTTATACGTTATATCGTTATAGTATATATCGATATACGTTATATCGTAATAGTATACAACGTTATACGTTATATAGCAATAGTATCTAACGTTATACGTTATATCGTAATAGTATATAACGTTATACGTTGTAACGGAATACTACATAACGTTATACGTTATAACGTAATAGTATATAACGTTATACGTTGTAACGTTATCCTACGTAACGTTATACGTTATATCGTTATAGTATATAACGTTATACGTTATATCGTTATAGTATATAACGTTATACGTTATATCGTTAAGGTATATAACGTTATACGTTATTTTGTAATAGTATATAACGTTATACGTTATTTTGTAATACTATATAACGTTATACGTTATTTTGTAATAGTATATAACGTTATACGTTATATCGTTATAGTATATAGCGTTATACGCTGTAACGTTGTACTACATAACGTTATACGTTGTAACGGTGTACTACATAACGTTATACGTTATATCGTAATACTATACAACGTTATACGTTATATCGTAATGCTATAGAACGTTATACGTTATTTTGTAATAGTATATAACGTTATACGTTATATCGTTATAGTATATAACGTTATACGTTATATCGTTATAGTATATAACGTTATACGTTATATCGTTATAGTATATAACGTTATACGTTATATCGTTATAGTATATAACGTTATACGTTATATCGTTAAGGTATATAACGTTATACGTTATTTTGTAATAGTATATAACGTTATACGTTATTTTGTAATAGTATATAACGATATACGTTATATCGTAATGGTATATAACGTTATACGTTATATCGTTATAGTATATAACGTTATACGTTGTAACGTTGTTCTACATAACGTTATACGTTGTAACGGTATACTACATAACGTTATACGTTATATCGTAATAGAATACAACGTTATACGTTATATCGTAATGCTATATAACGTTATAGGTTATTTTGTAATAGTATATAACGTTATACGTTATTTTGTAATAGTATATAACGTTATACGTTATATAGCAATAGGATCTAACGTTATACGTTATATCGTAATAGTATATAACGTTATACGTTATATCGTTATAGTATATAACGTTATACGTTATATCCTTATAGTATATAACGTTATATGTTATTTTGTAATAGTATATAACGTTATACGTTATATCGTAATGGTATATAACGTTATACGTTATATCGTTATAGTATATAACGTTATACGTTGTGACGTTGTTCTACATATCGTTATACGTTGTAACGGTGTACTACATAACGTTATACGTTATATCGTAATACTATACAACGTTATACGTTATATCGTAATGGTATAGAACGTTATACGTTATATCGTAATGCTATATAACGGTATAGGTTATTTTGTAATAGTATATAACGTTACACGTTATTTTGTAATAGTATATAACGTTATACGTTATATAGCAAGAGGATCTAACGTTATACGTTAAATCGTAATACTATACAACGTTATACGTTATATCTTAATGGTATATAACGTTATACGTAATATCGTTACAGGATATAACGTTAAACGTTATATCGTTAAGCTATATAACGTTATACGTTATTTTGTAATAGTATATAACGTTATACGTTATTTTGTAATACTATATAACGTTATACGTTATTTTGTAATAGTATATAACGTTATACGTTATATCGTAATGGTATGTAACGTTATACGTTATATCGTTATAGCATATAACGTTATACGTCGTGACGTTGTTCTACATATCGTTATACGTTGTAGCGGTGTACTACATAACGTTATACGTTATATCGTTATACTATACAACGTTATACGTTATATCGTAATGGTATAGAACGTTATACGTTATATCGTAATGCTATATAACGTTATAGGTTATTTTGTAATAGTATATAACGTTATACGTTATTTTGTAATAGTATATAACGTTATACGTTATATAGCAAGAGGATCTAACGTTATACGTTATATCGTAATAGTATATAACGTTATACGTTATATCGTTATAGTATATAACGTTATACGTTATATCGTTATAGTATATAACGTTAACGTTATATCGTTAAGGTATATAACGTTATACGTTATTTTGTAATAGTATATAACGTTATACGTTATTTTGTAATAGTATATAACGTTATACGTTATTTTGTAATAGTATATAACGTTATACGTTATATCGTAATGGTATATAACGTTATACGTTATATCGTTATAGTATATAACGTTATGCGTTGTAACGTTGTTCTACATAACGTTATACGTTGTAACGGTATACTACATAACGTTATACGTTATATCGTAATAGAATACAACGTTATACGTTATATCGTAATGCTATATAACGTTATAGGTTATTTTGTAATAGTATATAACGTTATACGTTATTTTGTAATAGTATATAACGTTATACTTTATATAGCAATAGGATCTAACGTTATACGTTATATCGTAATAGTATATAACGTTATACGTTATATCGTTATAGTATATAACGTTATACGTTATATCGTTATAGTATATAACGTTATACGTTATGTCGTTATGGTATATAACGTTATACGTTATATAGTAATAGTATACGACGTTATACGTTATATAGCAATAGGATCTAACGTTATACGCTATATCGTAATAGTATATAACGCCATACGTTGTAACGGTATACTACATAACGTTATACGTTATATCGTAATGCTATATAACGTTATATGTTATTTTGTAATATTATATAACGTTATACGTTATTTTGTAATAGTTTATAACGTTATACGTTATATCGTAATGGTATATAACGTTATACGTTATGTCGTTATAGTATATAACGTTATACGTTGTAACGTTGTACTACATAACGTTATACGTTGTAACGGTGTACTACATAACGTTATACGTTATATGATAATAGTATACAACGTTATACGTTATATCGTAATGCTATCTAACGTGATACGATATTTTGTAATATTATATAACGTTATACGTTATTTTGTAATAGTATATAACGTTATACGTTATATCGTAATGGTATATAACGTTATACGTTATATCGTTATAGTATATAACGTTATACGTTGTAACGTTGTACTACATAACGTTATACGTTGTAACGGTGTACTACATAACGTTATACGTTATATGATAATAGTATACAACGTTATACGTTATATCGTAATGCTATATAACGTTATACGTTATTTTGTAATAGTATATAACGTTATACGTTAATTTGTAATAGTATATAACGTTATACGATATTTTGTAATAGTATATCACGTTATACGTTATATAGCAATAGGATCTAACGTTAAACGTTATATCGTAATAGTATACAACGTTATACGTTATATAGCAATAGTATCAAACGTTATACGTTATTTTGTAATAGTTTATAACGTTATACGTTATATCGTAATGGTATATAACGTTATACGTTATATCGTTATAGTATATAACGTTATACGTTGTAACGTTGTACTACATAACGTTATACGTTGTAACGGTGTACTACATAACGTTATACGTTATATGATAATAGTATACAACGTTATACGTTATATCGTAATGCTATATAACGTGATACGATATTTTGTAATATTATATAACGTTATACGTTATTTTGTAATAGTATATGACGTTATACGTTATATCGTAATAGTATACAACGTTATACGTTATATAGCAATAGTGTCTAACGTTATACGTTATTTTGTAATAGTTTATAACGTTATACGTTATATCGTAATAATATACAACGTTATACGTTATATAGCAATATGATCTAACGTTATACGTTATATCGAGATAGTATATAACGTTATACGTTGTAACGGTATACTACAGAACGCTATGCGTTATATGGTAATAGTATACAACGTTATACGTTATATCGTAATGCTATATAACGTTATACGTTATTTTGTAATAGTATATAACGTTATACGTTATATCGTAATGGTATATATCGTTATACGTTATATCGTTATAGTATATAACGTTATACGTTGTAACGCTGTACTACATAATGTTATACGTTATATCGTAATACTATACAACGTTATACGTTATATCTTAATGGTATATAACGTTATACGTTATATCGTTACATTATATAACGTTAAACGTTATATCGTTAAGCTATATAACGTTATACGTTATTTTGTAATAGTATATAACGTTATACGTTATTTTGTAATACTATATAACGTTATACGTTATTTTGTAATAGTATATAACGTTATATGTTATATCGTAATGGTATATAACGTTATACGTTATATCGTTATAGTATATAACGTTATACGTTGTAACGTTGTACTACATAACGTTATACGTTGTAACGGTGTACTACATAACGTTATACGTTATATGATAATAGTATACAACGTTATACGTTATATCGTAATGCTATATAACGTTATACGTTATTTTGTAATAGTATATAACGTTATACGTTATTTTGTAATAGTATATAACGTTATACGATATTTTGTAATAGTATATCACGTTATACGTTATATAGCAATAGGATCTAACGTTAAACGTTATATCGTAATAGTATATAACGTTATACGTTATGTCGTTATGGTATATAACGTTATACGTTATATAGTAATAGTATACGACGTTATACGTTATATAGCAATAGGATCTAACGTTATACGTTGTAACGGTATACTACATAACGTTAGACGTTATATCGTAATGCTATATAACGTTATACGTTATTTTGTAATATTATATAACGTTATACGTTATTTTCTAATAGTATATAACGTTATACGTTATATCGTTATAGTCTATAACGTTATACGTTATATCGTTCTGGTATATAACGTTATACGTTATATCGTAATAGTATACAACGTTATCCGTTACTTAGCAATAGGATCTAACGTTATACGTTATATCGTTATAGTATATAGCGTTATACGTTGTAACGTTGTACTGCATAACGTTATACGTTGTAACGGTGTACTACATAACGTTATACGTTATATCGTAATACCATACAACGTTATACGTGATATGATAATGGTATATAACTTTATACGTTATATCGTTATAGTATATAACGTTATACGTTATATCGTTATAGTATATAACGTTATACGTTGTAACGGTGTACTACATAGCGTTATACGTTATATCGTAATAGTATACAACGTTATACGTTATATCGTAATAGTATACAACGTTATACGTTATATCGTAATGCTATATAACGTTATACGTTATTTTGTAATAGTATTTAACGTTATACGTTATATCGTAATGGTATGTAACGTTATACGTTATTTTGTAATAGTATATAACGTTATACGTTATTTTGTAATAGTATATAACGTTATACGTTATATAGCAATAGTATCTAACGTTATACGTTATATCGTAATAGTATACAACGTTATACGTTATATAGCAATAGTATCTAACGTTATACGTTATTTTGTAATATTTTATAACGTTATACGTTATATCGTTATAGTATATAACGTTATACGTTGTAACGTTGTACTACATAACGTTATACGTTGTAACGGTGTACTACATAACGTTATACGTTATATGATAATAGTATACAACGTTATACGTTATATCGTAATGCTATATAACGTTATACGTTATTTTGTAATAGTATATAACGTTATACGTTATTTTGTAATAGTATATAACGTTATACGATATTTTGTAATAGTATATCACGTTATACGTTATATAGCAATAGGATCTAACGTTAAACGTTATATCGTAACAGTATATAACGTTATACGTTATATCGTTATAGTATATAACGTTATACGTTATATCGTTATAGTATATAACGTTATACGTTATGTTGTTATGGTATATAACGTTATACGTTATATCGTAATACTATACAACGTTATACGTTGTATCGTAATTGTATATAACGTTATACGTCATATCGTTATAGTATATTACGTTATACGATATCGTTATACTATATAACGTTATACGTTGTAACGGTGTACTACATAACGTTATACGTTATATGATAATAGTATACAACGTTATACGTTATATCGTAATGCTATATAACGTTATACGTTATTTTGTAATAGTATATAACGTTATACGTTATTTTGTAATAGTATATAACGTTATACGATATTTTGTAATAGTATATCACGTTATACGTTATATAGCAATAGGATCTAACGTTAAACGTTATATCGTAATAGTATATAACGTTATACGTTATGTCGTTATGGTATATAACGTTATACGTTATATAGTAATAGTATACGACGTTATACGTTATATAGCAATAGGATCTAACGTTATACGTTGTAACGGTATACTACATAACGTTAGACGTTATATCGTAATGCTATATAACGTTATACGTTATTTTGTAATATTATATAACGTTATACGTTATTTTCTAATAGTATATAACGTTATACGTTATATCGTTATAGTCTATAACGTTATACGTTATATCGTTCTGGTATATAACGTTATACGTTATATCGTAATAGTATACAACGTTATACGTTACATAGCAATAGGATCTAACGTTATACGTTATATCGTTATAGTATATAGCGTTATACGTTGTAACGTTGTACTGCATAACGTTATACGTTGTAACGGTGTACTACATAACGTTATACGTTATATCGTAATACCATACAACGTTATACGTGATATGATAATGGTATATAACTTTATACGTTATATCGTTATAGTATATAACGTTATACGTTATATCGCTATAGTATATAACGTTATACGTTGTAACGGTGTACTACATAGCGTTATACGTTATATCGTAATAGTATACAACGTTATACGTTATATCGTAATAGTATACAACGTTATACGTTATATCGTAATGCTATATAACGTTATACGTTATTTTGTAATAGTATTTAACGTTATACATTATATCGTAATGGTATGTAACGTTATACGTTATTTTGTAATAGTATATAACGTTATACGTTATTTTGTAATAGTATATAACGTTATACGTTATATAGCAATAGTATCTAACGTTATACGTTATATCGTAATAGTATACAACGTTATACGTTATATAGCAATAGTATCTAACGTTATACGTTATTTTGTAATAGTTTATAACGTTATACGTTATATCGTAATGGTATATAACGTTATACGTTATATCGTTATAGTATATAACGTTATACGTTGTAACGTTGTACTACATAACGTTATACGTTGTAACGGTGTACTACATAACGTTATACGTTATATGATTATAGTATACAACGTTATACGTTATATCGTAATGCTATATAACGTGATACGATATTTTGTAATATTATATAACGTTATACGTTAATTTGTAGTAGTATATAACGTTATACGTTATATCGTAATGGTATATAACGTTATACGTTATATCGTTATAGTATATAACGTTATACGTTGTAACGTTGTACTACATAACGTTATACGTTGTAACGGTGTACTACATAACGTTATACGTTATATGATAATAGTATACAACGTTATACGTTATATCGTAATGCTATATAACGTTATACGTTATTTTGTAATAGTATATAACGTTATACGTTATTTTGTAATAGTATATAACGTTATACGATATTTTGTAATAGTATATCACGTTATACGTTATATAGCAATAGGATCTAACGTTAAACGTTATATCGTAACAGTATATAACGTTATACGTTATATCGTTATAGTATATAACGTTATACGTTATATCGTTATAGTATATAACGTTATACGTTATGTTGTTATGGTATATAACGTTATACGTTATATCGTAATACTATACAACGTTATACGTTGTATCGTAATTGTATATAACGTTATACGTCATATCGTTATAGTATATTACGTTATACGATATCGTTATACTATATAACGTTATACGTTGTAACGGTGTACTACATAACGTTATACGTTATATGATAATAGTATACAACGTTATAAGTTATATCGTAATGCTATATAACGTGATACGATATTTTGTAATATTATATAACGTTATACGTTATTTTGTAGTAGTATATAACGTTATACGTTATATCGTAATGGTATATAACGTTATTCCTTATATCGTTATAGTATATAGCGTTATACGTTGTAACGTTATACTACATAACGTTATACGTTGTAACGGTGTACTACATAACGTTATACGTTATATCGTAATACTATAAAACGTTATACGTTATATCCTAATGGTATATAACGTTATACGTTATATCGTTATAGTATATAACGTTATACGTTATATCGTAATAGTATACAACGTTATAAGTTGTAACGGTATGCTACATAGCGTTATACGTTATATGATAATAGTGTACCACGTTATACGTTATATCGTATTGCTATATAACGTTATACGTTATTTTGTAATAGTATATAACGTTATACGTTATTTTGTAATAGTATATAACGTTATACGTTATATCGTAATGGTATATATCGTTATACGTTATATCGTTATAGTATATAACGTTATACGTTGTAACGTTGTACTACATAATGTTATACGTTGTAACGGTGTACTACATAACGTTATACGTTATATCGTAATACTATACAACGTTATACGTTATATCTTAATGGTATATAACGTTATACGTTATATCGTTACAGTATATAACGTTAAACGTTATATCGTTAAGCTATATAACGTTATACGTTATTTTGTAATAGTATATAACGTTATACGTTATTTTGTAATACTATATAACGTTATACGTTATTTTGTAATAGTATATAACGTTATACGTTATTTTGTAATAGTATATAACGTTATACGTTATATCGTTATAGTATATAGCGTTATACGTTGTAACGTTATACTACATAACGTTATACGTTGTAACGGTGTACTACATAACGTTATACGTTATATCGTAATACTATAAAACGTTATACGTTATATCCTAATGGTATATAACGTTATACGTTATATCGTTATAGTATATAACGTTATACGTTATATCGTAATAGTATACAACGTTATAAGTTGTAACGGTATGCTACATAGCGTTATACGTTATATGATAATAGTGTACCACGTTATACGTTATATCGTATTGCTATATAACGTTATACGTTATTTTGTAATAGTATATAACGTTATACGTTATTTTGTAATAGTATATAACGTTATACGTTATATCGTAATGGTATATATCGTTATACGTTGTAACGTTGTACTACATAATGTTATACGTTGCAACGGTGTACTACATAACGTTATACGTTATATCGTAATACTATACAACGTTATACGTTATATCGTAATGGTATATAACGTTATACGTTATATCGTTATAGTATATAACGTAATACGTTGTGACGTTGTTCTACATATCGTTATACGTTGTAACGATGTACTACATAACGTTATACGTTATATCGTAATACTATACAACGTTA
Organism: Bombus affinis; assembly: GCF_024516045.1. Lineage (NCBI taxonomy): Eukaryota > Metazoa > Arthropoda > Insecta > Hymenoptera > Apidae > Bombus > Bombus affinis. Next base: position 100,706 of record NW_026108937.1, on the reverse strand, counting down.
TACGTTATATCGTAATGGTATAGAACGTTATACGTTATATCGTAATGCTATATAACGTTATAGGTTATTTTGTAATAGTATATAACGTTATACGATATTTTGTAATAGTATATCACGTTATACGTTATATAGCAATAGGATCTAACGTTAAACGTTATATCGTAATAGTATATAACGTTATACGTTATATCGTTATAGTATATAACGTTATACGTTATATCGTTATAGTATATAACGTTATACGTTATGTCGTTATGGTATATAACGTTATACGTTATATCGTAATAGTATACGACGTTATACGTTATATAGCAATAGGATCTAACGTTATACGTTATATCGTAATAGTATATAACGCTATACGTTGTAACGGTATACTACATAACGTTATACGTTGTAACGGTATACTACGTAACGCTATACGTTATATAGTTATAGTATATAACGTTATAAATTATATCGTAATAGTATATAACGCTATACGTTGTAACGGTATACTACATAACGTTATACGTTATATCGTAATGCTATATAACGTTATACGTTATTTTGTAATATTATATAACGTTATACGTTATTTTGTAATAGTATATAACGTTATTCGTTATATCGTAATGGTATATAACGTTATACGATATATCGTTATAGTATCTAACGTTATACGTTATATCGTAATGCTATATAACGTTATACGTTATTTTGTAATAGTATATAACATTATACGTTATTTCGTAATAGTATATAACGTTATACGTTATTTTGTAATAGTATATAACATTATACGTTATTTCGTAATAGTATATAACGTTATACGTTATTTTGTAATAGTATATAACGTTATACGTTATATCGTAATGGTATATAACGTTATACCTTATATCGTTATAGTATATATCGTTATACGTTGTAACGTTGTACTACATAATGTTATACGTTGTAACGGTGTACTACATAACGTTATACGTTAAATCGTAATACTATACAACGTTATACGTTATATCTTAATGGTATATAACGTTATACGTTATATCGTTACAGTATATAACGTTAAACGTTATATCGTTAAGCTATATAACGTTATACGTTATTTTGTAATAGTATATAACGTTATACGTTATTTTGTAATACTATATAACGTTATACGTTATTTTGTAATAGTATATAACGTTATACGTTATATCGTAATGGTATATAACGTTATACGTTATATCGTTATAGTATATAACGTTATACGTTGTGACGTTGTTCTACATATCGTTATAAGTTGTAACGGTGTACTACATAACGTTATACGTTATATCGTAATACTATACAACGTTATACGTTATATCGTAATGGTATAGAACGTTATACGTTATATCGTAATGCTATATAACGTTATAGGTTATTTTGTAATAGTATATAACGTTATACGTTATATCGTAATGGTATATAACGTTATACGTTATATCGTTATAGTATATAACGTTATACGTTGTGACGTTGTTCTACATATCGTTATACGTTGTAACGGTGTACTACATAACGTTATACGTTATATCGTAATACTATACAACGTTATACGTTATTTTGTAATAGTATATAACGTTATACGTTATATAGCAAGAGGATCTAACGTTATACGTTATATCGTAATAGTATATAACGTTATACGTTATATCGTTATAGTATATAACGTTATACGTTATATCGTTATAGTATATAACGTTATACGTTATGTCGTTATGGTAGATAACGTTATACGTTATATCGTAATAGTATACGACGTTATACGTTATATAGCAATAGGATCTAACGTTATACGTTATATCGTAATAGTATATAACGCTATACGTTGTAACGGTATACTGCATAACGTTATACGTTGTAACGGTATACTACGTAATGTTATACGTTATATCGCAATACTATACAACGTTATACGTTATATCGTAATGTTATAGAACGTTATACGTTATATCGTAATGCTATATAACGTTATAGGTTATTTTGTAATAGTATATAACGTTATACGTTATTTTGTAATCGTATATAACGTTATACGTTATATAGCAATAGGATCTAACGTTATACGTTATATCGTAATAGTATATAACGTTGTACGTTATATCGTTATAGTATATAACGTTATACGTTATATCGTTATAGTATATAACGTTATACGTTATGTCGTTATGGTATATAACGTTATACGTTATATAGTAATAGTATACGACGTTATACGTTATATAGCAATAGGATCTAACGTTATACGCTATATCGTAATAGTATATAACGCCATACGTTGTAACGGTATACTACATAACGTTATACGTTATATCGTAATGCTATATAACGTTATATGTTATTTTGTAATATTATATAACGTTATACGTTATTTTGTAATAGTTTATAACGTTATACGTTATATCGTAATGGTATATAACGTTATACGTTATATCGTAATGGTATATAACGTTATACGTTATATCGTTATAGTATATAACGTTATACGTTGTAACGTTGTACTACATAACGTTATACGTTGTAACGGTGTACTACATTACGTTATACGTTATATGATAATAGTATACAACGTTATACGTTATATCGTAATGCTATATAACGTGATACGATATTTTGTAATATTATATAACGTTATACGTTATTTTGTAATAGTATATAACGTTATACGTTATATCGTAATAGTATACAACGTTATACGTTATATAGCAATAGTATCTAACGTTATACGTTATTTTGTAATAGTTTATAACGTTATACGTTATATCGTAATAATATACAACGTTATACGTTATATAGCAATAGGATCTAACGTTATACGTTATATCGAGATAGTATATAACGTTATACGTTGTAACGGTATACTACAGAACGCTATGCGTTATATGGTAATAGTATACAACGTTATACGTTATATCGTAATGCTATATAACGATATACGTTATTTTGTAATAGTATATAACGTTATACGTTATATCGTAATGGTATATATCGTTATACGTTATATCGGAATAGTATATAACGCTATACGTTGTAACGGTATACTACACAACGTTATTCGTTGTAACGGTATACTACGTAACGTTATACGTTATATCGTTATAGTATATAACGTTATACGTTATATCGTAATAGTATACAACGTTATACGTTATATATCAATAGTATCTAACGTTATACGTTATATCGTAATAGTGTATAACGTTATACGTTGTAACGGTATACTACATAACGTTATACGTTATATCGTAATAGTATATAACGTTATACGTTGTAACGTTATCCTACGTAACGTTATACGTTATATCGTTATAGTATATAACGTTATACGTTATATCGTTATAGTATATAACGTTATACGTTATATCGTTAAGGTATATAACGTTATACGTTATTTTGTAATAGTATATAACGTTATACGTTATTTTGTAATACTATATAACGTTATACGTTATTTTGTAATAGTATATAACGTTATACGTTATTTTGTAATACTATATAACGTTATACGTTATTTTGTAATAGTATATAACGTTATATGTTATATCGTAATGGTATATAACGTTATACGTTATATCGTTACAGTATATAACGTTATACGTTGTAACGTTGTACTACATAACGTTATACGTTGTAGCGGTGTACTACATAACGTTATACGTTATATGATAATAGTATACAACGTTATACGTTATATCGTAATGCTATATAACGTTATACGTTATTTTGTAATAGTATATAACGTTATACGTTATTTTGTAATAGTATATAACGTTATACGATATTTCGTAATAGTATATCACGTTATACGTTATATAGCAATAGGATCTAACGTTAAACGTTATATCGTAATAGTATATAACGTTATACGTTATGTCGTTATGGTATATAACGTTATACGTTATATAGTAATAGTATACGACGTTATACGTTATATAGCAATAGGATCTAACGTTATACGTTGTAACGGTATACTACATAACGTCAGACGTTATATCGTAATGCTATATAACGTTATACGTTATTTTGTAATATTATATAACGTTATACGTTATTTTGTAATACTATATAACGTTATACGTTATATCGTTATAGTCTATAACGTTATACGTTATATCGTTCTGGTATATAACGTTATACGTTATATCGTAATAGTATACAACGTTATACGTTACATAGCAATAGGATCTAACGTTATACGTTATATCGTTATAGTATATAGCGTTATACGTTGCAACGTTGTACTGCATAACGTTATACGTTGTAACGGTGTACTACATAACGTTATACGTTATATCGTAATACCATACAACGTTATACGTGATATTATAATGGTATATAACTTTATACGTTATATCGTTATAGTATATAACGTTATACGTTATATCGTTATAGTATATAACGTTATACGTTGTAACGGTGTACTACATAACGTTATACGTTATATCGTAATAGTATACAACGTTATACGTTATATCGTAATAGTATATAACGTTATACGTTATATCGTAATAGTATTTAACGCTATACGTTGTAACGGTATACAACATAACGCTATACGTTATATGGTAATAGTATACAACGTTATACGTTATATCGTAATGCTATATAACGTTATACGTTATTTTGTAATAGTATTTAACGTTATACGTTATATCGTAATGGTATGTAACGTTATACGTTATTTTGTAATAGTATATAACGTTATACGTTATTTTGTAATAGTATATAACGTTATACGTTATATAGCAATAGTATCTAACGTTATACGTTATATCGTAATAGTATACAACGTTATACGTTATATAGCAATAGTATCTAACGTTATACGTTATTTTGTAATAGTTTATAACGTTATACGTTATATCGTAATGGTATATAACGTTATACGTTATATCGTTATAGTATATAACGTTATACGTTGTAACGTTGTACTACATAACGTTATACGTTGTAACGGTGTACTACATAACGTTATACGTTATATGATTATAGTATACAACGGTATACGTTATATCGTAATGCTATATAACGTGATACGATATTTTGTAATAGTATACAACGTTATACGTTATATCGTAATGCTATATAACGTTATACGTTATTTTGTAATAGTATATAACGTTATACGTTATTTTGTAATAGTATATAACGTTATACGATATTTTGTAATAGTATATCACGTTATACGTTATATAGCAATAGGATCTAACGTTAAACGTTATATCGTAATAGTATATAACGTTATACGTTATATCGTTATAGTATATAACGTTATACGTTATATCGTTATAGTATATAACCTTATACGTTATGTTGTTATGGTATATAACGTTATACGATATATCGTTATAGTATCTAACGTTATACGTTATATCGTAATGCTATATAACGTTATACGTTATTTTGTAATAGTATATAACATTATACGTTATTTCGTAATAGTATATAACGTTATACGTTATTTTGTAATAGTATATAACATTATACGTTATTTCGTAATAGTACATAACGTTATACGTTATTTTGTAATAGTATATAACGTTATACGTTATATCGTTATAGTATATAACGTTATACGTTGTAACGGTATACTACGTAATGTTATACGTTATATCGCAATACTATACAACGTTATACGTTATATCGTAATGTTATAGAACGTTATACGTTATATCGTAATGCTATATAACGTTATAGGTTATTTTGTAATAGTATATAACGTTATACGTTATTTTGTAATAGTATATAACGTTATACGTTATATAGCAATAGGATCTAACGTTATACGTTATATCGTAATAGTATATAACGTTATACGTTATATCGTTATAGTATATAACGTTATACGTTATATCGTTATAGTATAGAACGTTATACGTTATGTCGTTATGGTATATAACGTTATACGTTATATAGTAATAGTATACGACGTTATACGTTATATAGCAATAGGATCTAACGTTATACGCTATATCGTAATAGTATATAACGCCATACGTTGTAACGGTATACTACATAACGTTATACGTTATATCGTAATGCTATATAACGTTATATGTTATTTCGTAACATTATATAACGTTATACGTTATTTTGTAATAGTTTATAACGTTATACGTTATATCGTAATGGTATATAACGTTATACGTTATATCGTTATAGTATATAACGTTATACGTTGTAACGTTGTACTACATAACGTTATACGTTGTAACGGTGTACTACATAACGTTATACGTTATATGATAATAGTATACAACGTTATACGTTATATCGTAATGCTATCTAACGTGATACGATATTTTGTAATATTATATAACGTTATACGTTATTTTGTAATAGTATATAACGTTATACGTTATATCGTAATGGTATATAACGTTATACGTTATATCGTTATAGTATATAACGTTATACGTTGTAACGTTGTACTACATAACGTTATACGTTGTAACGGTGTACTACATAACGTTATACGTTATATGATAATAGTATACAACGTTATACGTTATATCGTAATGCTATATAACGTTATACGTTATTTTGTAATAGTATATAACGTTATACGTTAATTTGTAATAGTATATAACGTTATACGATATTTTGTAATAGTATATCACGTTATACGTTATATAGCAATAGGATCTAACGTTAAACGTTATATCGTAATAGTATACAACGTTATACGTTATATAGCAATAGTATCAAACGTTATACGTTATTTTGTAATAGTTTATAACGTTATACGTTATATCGTAATGGTATATAACGTTATACGTTATATCGTTATAGTATATAACGTTATACGTTGTAGCGTTGTACTACATAACGTTATACGTTGTAACGGTGTACTACATAACGTTATACGTTATATGATAATAGTATACAACGTTATACGTTATATCGTAATGCTATATAACGTGATACGATATTTTGTAATATTATATAACGTTATACGTTATTTTGTAATAGTATATAACGTTATACGTTATATCGTAATAGTATACAACGTTATACGTTATATAGCAATAGTATCTAACGTTATTCGTTATTTTGTAATAGTTTATAACGTTATACGTTATATCGTAATAATATACAACGTTATACGTTATATAGCAATAGGATCTAACGTTATACGTTATATCGAGATAGTATATAACGTTATACGTTGTAACGGTATACTACAGAACGCTATGCGTTATATGGTAATAGTATACAACGTTATACGTTATATCGTAATGCTATATAACGTTATACGTTATTTTGTAATAGTATATAAGGTTATACGTTATATCGTAATGGTATATATCGTTATACGTTATATCGTTATAGTATATAACGTTATACGTTGTAACGCTGTACTACATAATGTTATACGTTGTAACGGTGTACTACATAACGTTATACGTTATATCGTAATACTATACAACGTTATACGTTATATCTTAATGGTATATAACGTTATACGTTATATCGTTACAGTATATAACGTTAAACGTTATATCGTTAAGCTATATAACGTTATACGTTATTTTGTAATAGTATATAACGTTATACGTTATTTTGTAATACTATATAACGTTATACGTTATTTTGTAATAGTATATAACGTTATATGTTATATCGTAATGGTATATAACGTTATTCGTTATATCGTTATAGTATATAACGTTATACGTTGTAACGTTGTACTACATAACGTTATACGTTGTAACGGTGTACTACATAACGTTATACGTTATATGATAATAGTATACAACGTTATACGTTATATCGTAATGCTATATAACGTTATACGTTATTTTGTAATAGTATATAACGTTATACGTTATTTTGTAATAGTATATAACGTTATACGATATTTCGTAATAGTATATCACGTTATACGTTATATAGCAATAGGATCTAACGTTAAACGTTATATCGTAATAGTATATAACGTTATACGTTATGTCGTTATGGTATATAACGTTATACGTTATATAGTAATAGTATACGACGTTATACGTTATATAGCAATAGGATCTAACGTTATACGTTGTAACGGTATACTACATAACGTTAGACGTTATATCGTAATGCTATATAACGTTATACGTTATTTTGTAATATTATATAACGTTATACGTTATTTTGTAATAGTATATAACGTTATACGTTATATCGTTATAGTCTATAACGTTATACGTTATATCGTTCTGGTATATAACGTTATACGTTATATCGTAATAGTATACAACGTTATACGTTACATAGCAATAGGATCTAACGTTATACGTTATATCGTTATAGTATATAGCGTTATACGTTGCAACGTTGTACTGCATAACGTTATACGTTGTAACGGTGTACTACATAACGTTATACGTTATATCGTAATACCATACAACGTTATACGTGATATTATAATGGTATATAACTTTATACGTTATATCGTTATAGTATATAACGTTATACGTTATATCGTTATAGTATATAACGTTATACGTTGTAACGGTGTACTACATAACATTATACGTTATATCGTAATAGTATACAACGTTATACGTTATATCGTAATAGTATATAACGTTATACGTTATATCGTAATAGTATTTAACGCTATACGTTGTAACGGTATACAACATAACGCTATACGTTATATGGTAATAGTATACAACGTTATACGTTATATCGTAATGCTATATAACGTTATACGTTATTTTGTGATAGTATTTAACGTTATACGTTATATCGTAATGGTATGTAACGTTATACGTTATTTTGTAATAGTATATAACGTTATACGTTATTTTGTAATAGTATATAACGTTATACGTTATATAGCAATAGTATCTAACGTTATACGTTATATCGTAATAGTATACAACGTTATACGTTATATAGCAATAGTATCTAACGTTATACGTTATTTTGTAATAGTTTATAACGTTATACGTTATATCGTAATGGTATATAACGTTATACGTTATATCGTTATAGTATATAACGTTATACGTTGTAACGTTGTACTACATAACGTTATACGTTGTAACGGTGTACTACATAACGTTATACGTTATATGATTATAGTATACAACGGTATACGTTATATCGTAATGCTATATAACGTGATACGATATTTTGTAATAGTATACAACGTTATACGTTATATCGTAATGCTATATAACGTTATACGTTATTTTGTAATAGTATATAACGTCATACGTTATTTTGTAATAGTATATAACGTTATACGATATTTTGTAATAGTATATCACGTTATACGTTATATAGCAATAGGATCTAACGTTAAACGTTATATCGTAATAGTATATAACGTTATACGTTATATCGTTATAGTATATAACGTTATACGTTATATCGTTATAGTATATAACCTTATACGTTATGTTGTTATGGTATATAACGTTATACGTTATATCGTAATACTATACAACGTTATACGTTATATCGTAATTGTATATAACGTTATACGTCATATCGTAATTTTATATAACGTTATACGTTATATCGTTATAGTCTATAACGTTATACGTTATATCGTTATGGTATATAACGTTATACGTTATATCGTAATAGTATACAACGTTAAACATTATATAGCAATAGGATCTAACGTTATACGTTATATCGTTATAGTATATAGCGTTATACGTTGTAACGTTGTACTGCATAACGTTAGACGTTGTAACGGTGTACTACATAACGTTATACGTTATATGATAATAGTATACAACGTTATACGTTATATCGTAATGCTATATAACGTGATACGATATTTTGTAATATTATATAACGTTATACGTTGTAGCGGTATACAACATAACGCTATACGTTATGTGGTAATAGTATACAACGTTATACGTTATATCGTAATGCTATATAACGTTATACGATATTTTGTAATATTATATAACGTTATACGTTATTTTGTAATAGTATGTAACGTTATACGTTATATCGTAATGGTATATAACGTTATACGTTATTTTGTAATAGTTTATAACGTTATACGTAATATCGTAATGGTATATAACGTTATACGTTATATCGTTATATTATATAACGTTATACGTTGTAACGGTGTACTACATAACGTTATACGTTATATCGTAATAGTATACAACGTTATTCGTTATACCGTAATAGTATATAACGTTATACGTTATATCGTAATATTATATAACGCTATACGTTGTAACGGTGTACTACATAACGTTATACGTTATATCGTAATAGTATTCAACGTTATTCGTTATACCGTAATAGTATATAACGTTATACGTTATATCGTAATATTATATAACGCTATACGTTGTAACGGTATACAACATAACGCTATACGTTATATGGTAATAGTATACAACGTTATACGTTATATCGTAATGCTATATAACGTTATACGATATTTTGTAATATTATATAACGTTATACGTTATTTTGTAATAGTATATAACGTTATACGTTATATCGTAATGGTATATAACGTTATACCTTATATCGTTATAGTATATAGCGTTATACGTTGTAACGTTATACTACATAACGTTATACGTTGTAACGGTGTACAACATAACGTTATACGTTATATCGTAATACTATACAACGTTATACGTTATATCCTAATGGTATATAACGTTATACGTTATATCGTTATAGTATATAACGTTATACGTTATATCATAATACTATACAAAGTTATAAGTTGTAACGGTATGCTACATAGCGTTATACGTTATATGATAATAGTGTACCACGTTATACGTTATATCGTAATGCTATATAACGTTATACGTTATTTTGTAATAGTATATAACGTTATACGTTATTTTGTAATAGTATATAACGTTATACGTTATATAGCAATAGTATCTAACGTTATACGTTATATCGTAATAGTATACAACGTTATACGTTATATAGCAATAGTATCTAACGTTATACGTTATGTTGTAATAGTTTATAACGTTATACGTTGTAACGGTATACTACAGAACGCTATGCGTTATATGGTAATAGTATACAACGTTATACGTTATATCGTAATGCTATACAACGTTATACGGTATTTTGTAATAGTATATAACGTTATACGTTACCTCGTAATAGTATATTACGTTATACGTTATATCGTAATACTATACAACGTTATACGTTATTTTGTAATAGTATATAAAGTTATACGTTATTTTGTAATAGTATATAACGTTGTACGTTATATCGTAATGGTATATAACGTTATACGTTATATCGTTATTGTATATAACGTTATACGTTGTAACGTTGTACTACATAATGTTATACTTTGTAACGGTGTACAACATAACGTTATACGTTATATCGTAATACTATACAACGTTATACGTTATATCATAATACTATACAACGTTATACGTTATATCCTAATGGTATATAACTTTATACGTTATATCGTTATAGTATATAACGTTATACGTTGTAACGGTGTACTACGTAACGTTATACATTGTAACGGTGTACTACATAACGTTATACGTTATGTCGTAATAGTATACAACGTTATTCGTTATATCGTAATAGTATACAACGTTATACGTTATATCCTAATGGTATATAATGTTATACGTTATATCGTAATAGTATATAACGCTATACGTTGTAGCGGTATACTACATAACGTTATACATTATATCGTAATGCTATATAACGTTATACGTTATTTTGTAATATTATATAACGTTATACGTTATTTTGTAATATTATATAACGTTATACGTTACCTCGTAATAGTATATAACGTTATACGTTATATCATAATACTATACAACGTTATAAGTTGTAACGGTATGCTACATAGCGTTATACGTTATATGATAATAGTGTACCACGTTATACGTTATATCGTAATGCTATATAACGTTATACGTTATTTTGTAATAGTATATAACGTTATACGTTATTTTGTAATAGTATATAACGTTATACGTTATTTTGTAATAGTATATAACGTTATACGTTATTTTGTAATAGTATATAACGTTATACGTTATATCGTTATAGTATATAACGTTATACGTTATATCGTATTAGTATATAACGCTATACGTTGTAACGGTATACAACATAACGCTATACGTTATATGGTAATAGTATACAACGTTATACGTTATATGGTAATCCTATACAACGTTATACGTTATTTTGTAATAGTATATAACGTTATACGTTACCTCGTAATAGTATATAACGTTATAAGTTATATCGTAATACTATACAACGTTATACGTTATATCGTAATGCTATAGTACGTTATACGTTATTTTGTAATAGTATATAACGTTATACGTTACCTCGTAATAGTATATAATTATATAAGTTATATCGTAATACTATACAACGTTATACGTTATATCGTAATGCTATAGAACGTTATACGTTATTTTGTAATAGTATATAACGTTATACGTTATATCGTAATGGTATATAACGTTATACGTTATATCGTTATAGTATATAACGTTATACGTTATATCGTTAAGGTATATAACGTTATACGTTATGTTGTAATAGTATATAACGTTATACGTTATTTTATAATACTATATAACGTTATACGATATTTTGTAATAGTATATAACGTTATACGTTATATCGTAATGGTATATAACGTTATACGTTATATCGTAATGGTATATAACGTTATACGTTATATCGTTATAGTATATAACGTTATACGTTGTAACGTTGTTCTACATAACGTTATACGTTGTAACGGTATACTACATAACGTTATACGTTATATCGTAATGCTATATAACGTTATAGGTTATTTTGTAATAGTATATAACGTTATAGGTTATTTTGTAATAGTATATAACGTTATACGTTATATTGTAATACTATATAACGTTATACGTTATATAGCAATAGGATCTAACGTTAAATGTTATATCGTAATAGTATATAACGTTATACGTTATATCGTTGTAGGATATAACGTTATACGTTATATCGTTATAGTATATAACGTTATTCGTTGTAACGTTGTTCTACATAACGTTATACGTTGTAACGGTATACTACATAACGTTATACGTTATATCGTACTAGAACACAACGTTATACGTTATATCGTAATGCTATATAACGTTATAGGTTATTTTGTAATAGTATATAACGTTATACGTTATTTTGTAATAGTATATAACGTTATACGTTATATAGCAATAGGATCTAACGTTATACGTTATATCGTTAAGGTATATAACGTTATGCGTTATTTTGTAATAGTATATAACGTTATACGTTATATCGTAATGGTATATAACGTTATACGTTATATCGTAATGGTATATAACGTTATACGTTATATCGTTATAGTATATAACGTTATACGTTGTAACGTTGTTCAACATATCGTTATACGTTGTAACGTTGTTCTACATAACGTTATACTTTGTAACGGTGTACTACATAACGTTATACGTTATATCGTAATGCTATACAACGTTATACGTTATATCGTAATGGTATATAACATTATACGTTATATCGTTATAGTATATAACGTTATACGTTATATCGTTATAGCATATAACGTTATACGTTGTAACGGTGTACTACATAACGTTATACGTTGTAACGTAATAGAATACAACGTTATACGATATATCGTAATGCTATATAACGTTATACGTTATTTTGTAATAGTATATAACGTTATACGTTATTTTGTAATAGTATATAACGTTATACGTTATATAGCAATAGGATCTAACGTTATACGTTATATCGTAATAGTATATAACGTTATACGTTGTAACGGTATACTACATAACGTTATACGTTATATCGTAATAGTATATAACGTTATACGTTGTAATGTTATCCTACGTAACGTTATACGTTATATCGTTACAGTATATAACGTTATACGTTATATCGTAATAGTATACAACGTCATACGTTGTAACGGTATACTACATAGCGTTATACGCTATATGATAATAGTATACAACGTTATACGTTATATCGTAATGCTATATAACGTTATACGTTATTTTGTGATAGTATATAACGTTATACGTTATTTTGTAATAGTATATAACGTTATACGTTATTTTGTAATAGTATATAACGTTATACGTTATATCGTAATGGTGTATAACTTTATACGTAATATCGTTATAGTATATAGCGTTATACGTTGTAACGATGTACTACATAACGTTATACGTTGTAACGGTGTACTACATAACGTTATACGGTATATCGTAATAGTATACAACGTTATTCGTTATATCGTACTAGTATATAACGTTATACGTTATATCGTAATAGTATATAACGCTATACGTTGTAACGGTATACTACATAACGTTCTACGTTATATCGTAATAGTATACAACGTTATTCGTTATATCGTAATAGTATATAACGTTATACGTTATATCGTAATAGTATATTAACGCTATACGTTGTAACGGCATACTACATAACGTTATACGTTGTAACGGTGTACTACATAACGTTATACGTCATATGATAATAGTATACAACGTTATACGTTATATCGTTATAGTATATAACGTTATACGTTATATCGTTAAGGTATATAACGTTATACGTTATTTTGTGATAGTATATAACGTTATACGTTACTTTGTAATACTATATAACGTTATACGTTATTTTGTAAGAGTATATAACGATATACGTTATATAGCAATAGGATCTAACGTTAAACGTTATATCGTAATAGTATATAACGTTATACTTTATAACGTTATAGTATATAACGTTATTCGTTGTAACGTTGTTCTACATAACGTTATACGTTGTAACGGTATACTACATAACGTTATACGTTATATCGTAATAGAACACAACGTTATACGTTATATCGTAATGCTATATAACGTTATAGGTTATTTTGTAATAGTATATAACGTTATACGTTATTTTGTAATAGTATATAACGTTATACGTTATATAGCAATAGGATCTAACGTTATACGTTATATCGTTAAGGTATATAACGTTATACGTTATTTTGTAATAGTATATAACGTTATACGTTATATCGTAATGGTATATAACGTTATACGTTATATCGTAATGGTATATAACGTTATACGTTATATCGTTATAGTATATAACGTTATACGTTGTAACGTTGTTCTACTAATCGTTATACGTTGTAACGTTGTTCTACATAACGTTATACGTTGTAACGGTGTACTACATAACGTTATACGTTATATGATAATAGTATACAACGTTATACTTTATATCGTAATGCTATATAACGTTATACGTTATTTTGTAATAGTATATAACGTTATACGTTATTTTGTAATAGTATATAACGTTATACGTTATTTTGTAATAGTATATAACGTTATACATTATATCGTAATGGTATATAACGTTATACGTTATATCGTTATAGTATATAGCGTTATACGTTGTAACGTTGTACTACATAACGTTATACGTTATATCGTAATAGTATACAACGTTATTCGTTATATCGTACTAGTATATAACGTTATACGTTGTAACGATGTACTACATAACGTTATACGTTATATCGTAATAGTATACAACGTTAGTCGTTATATCGTAATAGTATATAACGTTATACGTTATATTGTAATAGTATATAACGCTATACGTTGTAACGGTATACAACATAACGCTATACGTTATATGGTAATAGTATACAACGTTATACGTTATATCGTAATGCTATACAACGTTATACGTTATTTTGTAATAGTATATAACGTTATACGTTACCTCGTAATAGTATATAGCGTTATAAGTTATATCGTAATACTATACAACGTTATACGTTATATCGTAATGCTATAGAACGTTATACGTTATTTTGTAATAGTATATAACGTTATACGTTATATCGTTATAGTATATAACGTTATACGTTATATAGCAATAGGATCTAACGTTATACGTTATATCGTTATAGTATATAACGTTATACGTTATATCGTTATAGTATATAACGTTATACGTCACTTTGTAATACTATATAACGTTATACGTTATTTTGTAATAGTATATAACGTTATACGTTATATAGCAATAGGATCTAACGTTATACGTTATATCGTTAAGGTATATAACGTTATACGTTATTTTGTAATATTATATAACGTTATACGTTATATCGTAATGGTATATAACGTTATACGTTATATCGTAATGGTATATAACGTTATACGTTATATCGTAATGGTATATAACGTTATACGTTATATCGTTATAGTATATAACGTTATACGTTGTAACGTTGTTCTACATATCGTTATACGTTGTAACGTTGTTCTACATAACGTTATACGTTGTAACGGTGTACTACATAACGTTATACGTTATATCGTAATACTATACAACGTTATACGTTATATCGTAATGGTATATAACGTTATACGTTATATCGTTATAGTATATAACGTTATACGTTATATCGTTATAGTATATAACGTTATACGTTGTAACGGTGTACTACATAACGTTATACGTTGTAACGTAATAGAATACAACGTTATACGTTATATCGTAATGCTATATAACGGTATACGGTATTTTGTAATAGTATATAACGTTATACGTTATTTTGTAATAGTATATAACGTTATACGTTATATAGCAATAGGATCTAACGTTATACGTTATATCGTAATAGTATATAACGTTATACGTTATATCGTTATAGTATATAACGTTATACGTTATATCGTTATAGTATATAACGTTATACGTTATGTCGTTATGGTATAAAACGTTATATGTTATATCGTTATAGTATATAACGTTATAGGTTATGTCGTTATGGTATATAACGTTATACGTTATATCGTAATAGTATACGACGTTATACGTTATAACGTAATAGTATACGACGTTATACGTTATATAGCAATAGGATCTAACGTTATACGTTATATCGGAATAGTATATTACGCTACACGTTGTAACGGTATGCTACATAACGTTATTCGTTGTAACGGTATACTACGTAACGTTATACGTTATATCGTTATAGTATATAACGTTATACGTTATATCGTAATAGTATACAACGTTATACGTTATATAGCAATAGTATCTAACGTTATACGTTATATCGTAATAGTATATAACGTTATACGTTGTAACGGTATACTACATAACGTTATACGTTATATCGTAATAGTATATAACGTTATACGTTGTAACGTTATCCTACGTAACGTTATACGTTATATCGTAATGGTATATAACTTTATACGTTATATCGTTATAGTATATAGCGTTATACGTTGTAACGGTATACTACATAACGTTCTACGTTATATCGTAATAGTATACAACGTTATTCGTTATATCGTAATAGTATATAACGTTATACGTTATATCGTAATAGTATATTAACGCTATACGTTGTAACGGTATACTACATAACGTTATACGTTATATCGTAATAGTATACAACGTTATTCGTTATATCGTAATAGTATATAACGTTATACTTTATAACGTTATAGTATATAACGTTATACGTTATATCGTAATGGTATATAACGTTATACGTTATATCGTTATAGTATATAACGTTATTCGTTGAAACGTTGTTCTACATAACGTTATACGTTGTAACGGTATATTACATAACGTTATACGTTATATCGTAATAGAATACAACGTTATACGTCATATCGTAATGCTATATAACGTTATAGGGTATTTTGTAATAGTATATAACGTTATACGTTATTTTGTAATAGTATATAGCGTTATACGTTATATCGTAATGGTTTATAACGTTATACGTTATATCGTTATAGTATATAACGTTATTCGTTGTAACGTTGTTCTACATAACGTTATACGTTGTAACGGTATACTACATAACGTTATACGTTATATCGTAATAGAACACAACGTTATGCGTTATATCGTAATGCTATATAACGTTATAGGTTATTTTGTAATAGTATATAACGTTATACGTTATTTTGTAATAGTATATAACGTTATACGTTATATAGCAATAGGATCTAACGTTATACGTTATATCGTTAAGGTATATAACGTTATACGTTATTTTGTAATAGTATATAACGTTATACGTTATATCGTAATGGTATATAACGTTATACGTTATATCGTAATGGTATATAACGTTATACGTTATATCGTTATAGTATATAACGTTATACGTTGTAACGTTGCTCTACATATCGTTATACGTTGTAACGTTGTTCTACATAACGTTATACGTTGTAACGGTGTACTACATAACGTTATACGTTATATGATAATAGTATACAACGTTATACTTTATATCGTAATGCTATATAACGTTATACGTTATTTTGTAATAGTATATAACGTTATACGTTATTTTGTAATAGTATATAACGTTATACGTTATTTTGTAATAGTATATAACGTTATACATTATATCGTAATGGTATATAACGTTATACGTTATATCCTAATAGTATATAACGTTATACGTTGTAACGGTATACTACATAACGTTATACGTTACATCGTAATAGTATATAACGTTATACGTTGTAACGTTATCCTACGTAACGTTATACGTTATATCGTAATGGTATATAACTTTATACGTTATATCGTTATAGTATATAGCGTTATACGTTGTAACGGTATACTACATAACGTTACACGTTATATCGTAATAGTATATAACGCTATACGTATTAGCGGTATACTACGTAACGTTATACGTCATATCGTTATAGTATATAACGTTATACGTTATATCGTAATAGTATACAACGTTATACGTTATATAGCAATGGTATCTAACGTTATACGTTATATTCTAATAGTATATAACGTTATACGTTTTAACGGTATACTACATAACATTATACGTTATATCGTAATAGTATATAACGTTATACGTTGTAACGTTATCCTACGTAACGTTATACGTTATATCGTAATGGTATATAACTTTATACGTTATATCGTTATAGTATATAGCGTTATACGTTGTAACGGTATACTACATAACGTTCTACGTTATATCGTAATAGTATACAACGTTATTCGTTATATCGTAATAGTATATAACGTTATACGTTATATCGTAATAGTATATTAACGCTATACGTTGTAACGGTATACTACATAACGTTATACGTTATATCGTAATAGTATACAACGTTATTCGTTATATCGTAATAGTATATAACGTTATACGTTATATCGTTATAGTATATTACGTTATTCGTTGAAACGTTGTTCTACATAACGTTATACGTTGTAACGGTATACTACATAACGTTATACGTTATATCGTAATACTATACAACGTTATACGTTATATCGTAATGCTATAGAACGTTATACGATATAGCGTTATAGTATATAACGTTATACGTTGTAACGATGTACTACATAACGTTATACGTTATATCGTAATAGAATACAACGTTATACGTCATATCGTAATGCTATATAACGTTATAGGTTATTTTGTAATAGTATATAACGTTATACGTTATTTTGTAATAGTATATAACGTTATACGTTATATCGTTAAGGCATATAACGTTATACGTTATTTTGTAATAGTATATAACGTTATACTTTATATCGTAATGGTATATAACGTTATACGTTATATCGTAATGGTTTATAACGTTATACGTTATATCGTTATAGTATATAACGTTATACGTTGTAACGTTTTTCTACATATCGTTATACGTTGTAACGGTGTACTACATAACGTTATACCTTATATCGTAATACTATACAACGTTATACGTTATATCGTAATGCTATAGAACGTTATACGATATAGCGTTATAGTATATAACGTTATACGTTGTAACGATGTACTACATAACGTTATACGTTATATCGTAATAGTATACAACGTTAGTCGTTATATCGTAATAGTATATAACGTTATACGTTATATCGTAATAGTATATAACGCTATACGTTGTAACGGTATACAACATAACGCTATACGTTATATGGTAATAGTATACAACGTTATACGTTATATCGTAATGCTATACAACGTTATACGTTATTTTGTAATAGTATATAACGTTATACGTTACCTCGTAATAGTATATAGCGTTATAAGTTATATCGTAATACTATACAACGTTATACGTTATATCGTAATGCTATAGAACGTTATACGTTATTTTGTAATAGTATATAACGTTCTACGTTATATCGTTATAGTATATAACGTTATTCGTTATATCGTTATAGTATATAACGTTATACGTTACTTTGTAATACTATATAACATTATACGTTATTTTGTAATAGTATATAACGATATACGTTATATAGCAATAGGATCTAACGTTAAACGTTATATCGTAATAGTATATAACATTATACGTTATATCGTTGTAGTATATAACGCTATACGTTATATCGTAATGGTATATAACGTTATACGTTATATCGTTATAGTATATAACGTTATACGTTATATAGTTATAGTATATAACGTTATACGTTACTTTGTAATACTATATAACGTTATACGTTATTTTGTAATAGTATATAACGTTATACGTTATATAGCAATAGGATCTAACGTTATACGTTATATCGTTAAGGTATATAACGTTATACGTTATTTTGTAATATTATATAACGTTATACGTTATATCGTAATGGTATATAACGTTATACGTTATATCGTAATGGTATATAACGTTATACGTTATATCGTGATGGTATATAACGTTATACGTTATATCGTTATAGTATATAACGTTATACGTTGTAACGTTGTTCTACATATCGTTATACGTTGTAACGTTGTTCTACATAACGTTATACGTTGTAACGGTGTACTACATAACGTTATACGTTATATCGTAATACTATACAACGTTATACGTTATATCGTAATGGTATATAACGTTATACGTTATATCGTTATAGTATATAACGTTATACGTTATATCGTTATAGTATATAACGTTATACGTTGTAACGGTGTACTACATAACGTTATACGATGTAACGTAATAGAATACAACGTTATACGTTATATCGTAATGCTATATAACGTTATACGGTATTTTGTAATAGTATATAACGTTATACGTTATTTCGTAATAGTATATAACGTTATACGTTATATAGCAATAGGATCTAACGTTATACGTTGTATCGTAATAGTATATAACGTTATACGTTATATCGTTATAGTATATAACGTTATACGTTGTAACGTTGTTCTACATATCGTTATACGTTGTAACGTTGTTCTACATAACGTTATACGTTGTAACGGTGTACTACATAACGTTATACGTTATATCGTAATACTATACAACGTTATACGTTATATCGTAATGGTATATAACGTTATACGTTATATCGTTATAGTATATAACGTTATACGTTATATCGTTATAGTATATAACGTTATACGTTGTAACGGTGTACTACATAACGTTATACGATGTAACGTAATAGAATACAACGTTATACGTTATATCGTAATGCTATATAACGTTATACGGTATTTTGTAATAGTATATAACGTTATACGTTATTTCGTAATAGTATATAACGTTATACGTTATATAGCAATAGGATCTAACGTTATACGTTGTATCCTAATAGTATATAACGTTATACGTTATATCGTTATAGTATATAACGTTATACGTTATATCTTTATAGTATATAACGTTATACGTTATGTCGTTATGGTATATATCGTTATACGTTATATCGTTATAGTATATAACGTTATACGTTATGTCGTTATGGTATATAACGTTATACGTTATATCGTAATAGTATACGTCGTTATACGTTATATCGTAATAGTATACGACGTTATACGTTATATAGCAACAGGATCTAACGTTATACGTTATATCGGAATAGTATATAACGCTACACGTTGTAACGGTATGCTACATAACGTTATTCGTTGTAACGGTATACTACGTAACGTTATACGTTATATCGTTATAGTATATAACGTTATACGTTATATCGTAATAGTATACAACGTTATACGTTATATAGCAATAGTATCTAACGTTATACGTTATATCGTAATAGTATATAACGTTATACGTTGTAACGGTATACTACATAACGTTATACGTTATATCGTAATAGTATATAACGTTATACGTTGTAACGTTATCCCACGTAACGTTATACGTTATATCGTAATGGTATATAACTTTATACGTTATATCGTTATAGTATATAGCGTTATACGTTGTAACGGTATACTACATAACGTTCTACGTTATATCGTAATAGTATACAACGTTATTCGTTATATCGTAATAGTATATAACGTTATACGTTATATCGTAATAGTATATTAACGCTATACGTTGTAACGGTATACTACATAACGTTATACGTTATATCGTTATAGTATATAACGTTATTCGTTGAAACGTTGTTCTACATAACGTTATACGTTGTAACGGTATACTACATAACGTTATACGTTATATCGTAATAGAATGCAACGTTATACGTTATATCGTAATGCTATATAACGTTATAGGTTATTTTATAATAGTATATAACGTTATAGGTTATTTTGTAATAGTATATAACGTTATACGTTATTTTGTAATACTATATAACGTTATACGTTATATAGCAATAGGATCTAACGTTAAATGTTATATCGTAACAGTATATAACGTTATACGTTATATCGTTATAGTATATAACGTTATACGTTATATCGTTATAGTATATAACGTTATACGTTATATCGTAATAGTATATAACGCTATACGTTGTAACGGTATACTACATAACGTTCTACGTTATATCGTAATAGTATACAACGTTATTCGTTATATCGTAATGGTATATAACGTTATACGTTATATCGTTATAGTATATAGCGTTATACGTTGTAACGTTGTACTACATAACGTTATACGTTGTAACGGTGTACTACATAACGTTATACGTTATATCGTAATACTATACTACGTTATACGTTATATCCTAATGGTATATAACGTTATACGTAATAGCGTTATAGTATATAACGTTATACGTTGTAACGATGTACTACATAACGTTATACGTTATATCGTAATAGTATTCAACGTTAGTCGTTATATCGTAATAGTATATAACGTTATACGTTATATCGTAATAGTATATAACGCTATACGTTGTAACGGTATACAACATAACGCTATACGTTATATGGTAATAGTATACAACGTTATACGTTATATCGTAATGCTATACAACGTTATACGTTATTTTGTAATAGTATATAACGTTATACGTTACCTCGTAATAGTATATAGCGTTATAAGTTATATCGTAATACTATACAACGTTATACGTTATATCGTAATGCTATAGAACGTTATACGTTATTTTGTAATAGTATATAACGTTATACGTTATATCGTTATAGTATATAACGTTATACGTTATATAGCAATAGGATCTAACGTTATACGTTATATCGTTATAGTATATAACGTTATATGTTATATCGTTATAGTATATAACGTTATACGTTACTTTGTAATACTATATAACGTTATACGTTATTTTGTAATAGTATATAACGTTATACGTTATATAGCAATAGGATCTAACGTTATACATTATATCGTTAAGGTATATAACGTTATACGTTATTTTGTAATATTATATAACGTTATACGTTATATCGTAATGGTATATAACGTTATACGTTATATCGTAATGGTATATAACGTTATACGTTATATCGTAATGGTATATAACGTTATACGTTATATCGTTATAGTATATAACGTTATACGTTGTAACGTTGTTCTACATATCGTTATACGTTGTAACGTTGTTCTACATAACGTTATACGTTGTAACGGTGTACTACATAACGTTATACGTTATATCGTAATACTATACAACGTTATACGTTATATCGTAATGGTATATAACGTTATACGTTATATCGTTATAGTATATAACGTTATACGTTATATCGTTATAGTATATAACGTTATACGTTGTAACGGTGTACTACATAACGTTATACGTTGTAACGTAATAGAATACAACGTTCTACGTTATATCGTAATGCTATATAACGTTATACGGTATTTTGTAATAGTATATAACGTTATACGTTATTTTGTAATAGTATATAACGTTATACGTTATATAGCAATAGGATCTAACGTTATACGTTATATCGTAATAGTATATAACGTTATACGTTATATCGTTATAGCATATAACGTTATACGTTATATCGTTATAGTATATAACGTTATACGTTATGTCGTTATGGTATATAACGTTATACGTTATATCGTTATAGTATATAACGTTATACGTTATGTCGTTATGGTATATAACGTTATACGTTATATCGTAATAGTATACGACGTTATACGTTATATCGTAATAGTATACGACGTTATACGTTATATAGCAATAGGCTCTAACGTTATACGTTATATCGGAATAGTATATAACGCTACACGTTGTAACGGTATGCTACATAACGTTATTCGTTGTAACGGTATACTACGTAACGTTATACGTTATATCGTTATAGTATATAACGTTATACGTTATATCGTAATAGTATACAACGTTATACGTTATATCGTAATAGTATACAACGTTATACGTTATATAGCAATAGTATCTAACGTTATACGTTATATCGTAATAGTATATAACGTTATACGTTGTAACGGTATACTACATAACGTTATACGTTATATCGTAATAGTATATAACGTTATACGTTGTAACGTTATCCTACGTAACGTTATACGTTATATCGTAATGGTATATAACTTTATACGTTATATCGTTATAGTATATAGCGTTATACGTTGTATCGTAATACTATATTAACGCTATACGTTGTAACGGTATACTACATAACGTTATACGTTATATCGTAATAGTATACAACGTTATTCGTTATATCGTAATAGTATATAACGTTATACGTTGTATCGTAATACTATATTAACGCTATACGTTGTAACGGTATACTACATAACGTTATACGTTATATCGTAATAGTATACAACGTTATTCGTTATATCGTAATAGTATATAACGTTATACGTTATATCGTTATAGTATATAACGTTATACGTTATATCGTAATGGTATATAACGTTATACGTTATATCGTTATAGTATATAACGTTATTCGTTGAAACGTTGTTCTACATAACGTTATACGTTGTAACGGTATACTACATAACGTTATACGTTATATCGTAATAGTATACAACGTTATTCGTTATATCGTAATAGTATATAACGTTATACGTTGTATCGTAATACTATATTAACGCTATACGTTGTGACGGTATACTACATAACGTTATACGTTATATCGTAATAGTATACAACGTTATTCGTTATATCGTAATAGTATATAACGTTATACGTTATATCGTAATGGTATATAACGTTATACGTTATATCGTTATAGTATATAACGTTATTCGTTGAAACGTTGTTCTACATAACGTTATACGTTGTAACGGTATACTACATAACGTTATACGTTATATCGTAATAGAATACAACGTTATACGTCATATCGTAATGCTATATAACGTTATAGGTTATTTTGTAATAGTATATAACGTTATACGTTATTTTGTAATAGTATATAACGTTATACGTTATATCGTTAAGGCATATAACGTTATACGTTATTTTGTAATAGTATATAATGTTATACTTTATATCGTAATGGTATATAACGTTATACGTTATATCGTAATGGTTTATAACGTTATACGTTATATCGTTATAGTATATAACGTTATACGTTGTAACGTTGTTCTACATATCGTTATACGTTGTAACGGTGTACTACATAACGTTATACCTTATATCGTAATACTATACAACGTTATACGTTATATCGTAATGCTATAGAACGTTATACGTTATAGCGTTATAGTATATAACGTTATACGTTGTAACGATGTACTACATAACGTTATACGTTATATCGTAATAGTATACAACGTTAGTCGTTATATCGTAATAGTATATAACGTTATACGTTATATCGTAATAGTATATAACGCTATACGTTGTAACGGTATACAACATAACGCTATACGTTATATGGTAATAGTATACAACGTTATACGTTATATCGTAATGCTATACAACGTTATACGTTATTTTGTAATAGTATATAACGTTATACGTTATTTTGTAATAGTATATAACGTTAAACGTTATATCGTAATAGTGTATAACATTATACGTTATATCGTTATAGTATATAACGCTATACGTTATATCGTAATGGTATATAACGTTATACGTTATATCGTTATAGTATATAACGTTATACGTTATATAGCAATAGGATCTAACGTTATACGTTATATCGTTATAGTATATAACGTTATACGTTATATAGTTATAGTATATAACGTTATACGTTACTTTGTAATACTATATAACGTTATACGTTATTTTGTAATAGTATATAACGTTATACGTTATATAGCAATAGGATCTAACGTTATACGTTATATCGTTAAGGTATATAACGTTATACGTTATTTTGTAATATTATATAACGTTATACGTTATATCGTAATGGTATATAACGTTATACGTTATATCGTAATGGTATATAACGTTATACGTTATATCGTAACGGTATATAACGTTATACGTTATATCGTAATGGTATATAACGTTATACGTTATATCGTTATAGTATATAACGTTATACGTTGTAACGGTATACTACATAACGTTATACGTTATATCGTAATAGTATATAACGTTATACGTTGTAACGGTGTACTACATAACGTTCTACGTTATATCGTAATAGTATACAACGTTATACGTTGTAACGTTATCCTACGTAACGTTATACGTTATATCGTAATGGTATATAACTTTATACGTTATATCGTTATAGTATATAGCGTTATACGTTGTAACGGTATACTACATAACGTTCTACGTTATATCGTAATAGTATACAACGTTATTCGTTATATCGTAATGGTATATAACGTTATACGTTATATAGTTATAGTATATAACGTTATACGTTACTTTGTAATACTATATAACGTTATACGTTATTTTGTAATAGTATATAACGTTATACGTTATATAGCAATAGGATCTAACGTTATACGTTATATCGTTAAGGTATATAACGTTATACGTTATATCGTAATGGTATATAACGTTATACGTTATATCGTAATGGTATATAACGTTATACGTTATATCGTAATGGTATATAACGTTATACGTTATGTCGTTATGGTATATAACGTTATACGTTATATCGTTATAGTATATAACGTTATACGTTATGTCGTTATGGTATATAACGTTATACGTTATATCGTAATAGTATACGACGTTATACGTTATATCGTAATAGTATACGACGTTATACGTTATATAGCAATAGGATCTAACGTTATACGTTATATCGGAATAGTATATAACGCTACACGTTGTAACGGTATGCTACATAACATTATTCGTTGTAACGGTATACTACGTAACGTTATACGTTATATCGTTATAGTATATAACGTTATACGTTATATCGTAATAGTATACAACGTTATACGTTATATAGCAATAGTATCTAACGTTATACGTTATATCGTAATAGTATATAACGTTATACGTTGTAACGGTATACTACATAACGTTATACGTTATATCGTAATAGTATATAACGTTATACGTTGTAAGGTTATCCTACGTAACGTTATACGTTATATCGTAATGGTATATAACATTATACGTTATATCGTTATAGTATATAGCGTTATACGTTGTAACGGTATACTACAGAACGTTCTACGTTATATCGTAATAGTATACAACGTTATTCGTTATATCGTAATAGTATATAACGTTATACGTTATATCGTAATAGTATATTAACGCTATACGTTGTAACGGTATACTACATAACGTTATACGTTATATCGTAATGGTATATAACGTTATACGTTATATCGTTATAGTATATAACGTTATTCGTTGAAACGTTGTTCTACATAACGTTATACGTTGTAACGGTATACTACATAACGTTATACGTTATATCGTAATAGAATACAACGTTATACGTCATATCGTAATGCTATATAACGTTATAGGTTATTTTGTAATAGTATATAACCTTATACGTTATTTTGTAATAGTATATAACGTTATACGTTATATCGTTAAGGCATATAACGTTATACGTTATTTTGTAATAGTATATAATGTTATACTTTATATCGTAATGGTATATAACGTTATACGTTATATCGTAATGGTTTATAACGTTATACGTTATATCGTTATAGTATATAACGTTATACGTTGTAACGTTGTTCTACATATCGTTATACGTTGTAACGGTGTACTACATAACGTTATACCTTATATCGTAATACTATACAACGTTATACGTTATATCGTAATGCTATAGAACGTTATACGTTATAGCGTTATAGTATATAACGTTATACGTTGTAACGATGTACTACAAAACGTTATACGTTATATCGTAATAGTATACAACGTTAGTCGTTATATCGTAATAGTATATAACGTTATACGTTATATCGTAATAGTATATAACGCTATACGTTGTAACGGTATACAACATAACGCTATACGTTATATGGTAATAGTATACAACGTTATACGTTATATCGTAATGCTATACAACGTTATACGTTATTTTGTAATAGTATATAACGTTATACGTTACCTCGTAATAGTATATAGCGTTATAAGTTATATCGTAATACTATACAACGTTATACGTTATATCGTAATGCTATAGAACGTTATACGTTATTTTGTAATAGTATATAACGTTATACGTTATATCGTTATAGTATATAACGTTATACGTTATATCGTTATAGTATATAACGTTATACGTTACTTTGTAATACTATATAACATTATACGTTATTTTGTAATAGTATGTAACGATATACGTTATATAGCAATAGGATCTAACGTTAAACGTTATATCGTAATAGTATATAACATTATACGTTATATCGTTATAGTATATAACGCTATACGTTATATCGTAATGGTATATAACGTTATACGTTATATCGTTATAGTATATAACGTTATACGTTATATCGTTATAGTATATAACGTTATACGTTGTATAGCAATAGGATCTAACGTTATACGTTATATCGTTATAGTATATAACGTTATACGTTATATAGTTATAGTATATAACGTTATACGTTACTTTGTAATACTATATAACGTTATACGTTATTTTGTAATAGTATATAACGTTATACGTTATATAGCAATAGGATCTAACGTTATACGTTATATCGTTAAGGTATATAACGTTATACGTTATTTTGTAATATTATATAACGTTATACGTTATATCGTAATGGTATATAACGTTATACGTTATATCGTAATGGTATATAACGTTATACGTTATATCGTAATGGTATATAACGTTATACGTTATATCGTTATAGTATATAACGTTATACGTTGTAACGTTGTTCTACATATCGTTATACGTTGTAACGTTGATCTACATAACGTTATACGTTGTAACGGTGTACTACATAACGTTATACGTTATATCGTAATACTATACAACGTTATACGTTATATCGTAATGGTATATAACGTTATACGTTATATCGTTATAGTATATAACGTTATACGTTATATCGTTATAGTATATAACGTTATACGTTGTAACGGTGTACTACATAACGTTATACGATGTAACGTAATAGAATACAACGTTATACGTTATATCGTAATGCTATATAACGTTATACGGTATTTTGTAATAGTATATAACGTTATACGTTATATCGTTATAGTATATAACGTTATACGTTGTAACGTTGTTCTACATATCGTTATACGTTGTAACGTTGATCTACATAACGTTATACGTTGTAACGGTGTACTACATAACGTTATACGTTATATCGTAATACTATACAACGTTATACGTTATATCGTAATGGTATATAACGTTATACGTTATGTCGTTATGGTATATAACGTTATACGTTATATCGTTATAGTATATAACGTTATACGTTATGTCGTTATGGTATATAACGTTATACGTTATATCGTAATAGTATACGACGTTATACGTTATATCGTAATAGTATACGACGTTATACGTTATATAGCAATAGGATCTAACGTTATACGTTATATCGGAATAGTATATAACGCTACACGTTGTAACGGTATGCTACATAACATTATTCGTTGTAACGGTATACTACGTAACGTTATACGTTATATCGTTATAGTATATAACGTTATACGTTATATCGTAATAGTATACAACGTTATACGTTATATAGCAATAGTATCTAACGTTATACGTTATATCGTAATAGTATATAACGTTATACGTTGTAACGTTATCCTACGTAACGTTATACGTTATATCGTAATGGTATATAACTTTATACGTTATATCGTTATAGTATATAGCGTTATACGTTGTAACGGTATACTACATAACGTTCTACGTTATATCGTAATAGTATACAACGTTATTCGTTATATCGTAATAGTATATAACGTTATACGTTATATCGTAATAGTATATTAACGCTATACGTTGTAACGGTATGCTACACAACGTTATACGTTATATCGTAATGGTATATAACGTTATACGTTATATCGTTATAGTATATAACGTTATTCGTTGAAACGTTGTTCTACATAACGTTATACGTTGTAACGGTATACTACATAACGTTATACGTTATATCGTAATAGAATACAACGTTATACGTCATATCGTAATGCTATATAACGTTATAGGGTATTTTGTAATAGTATATAACGTTATACGTTATTTTGTAATAGTATATAACGTTATACGTTATATCGTTAAGGCATATAACGTTATACGTTATTTTGTATTAGTATATAACGTTATACTTTATATCGTAATGGTATATAACGTTATACGTTATATCGTAATGGTTTATAACGTTATACGTTATATCGTTATAGTATATAACGTTATTCGTTGTAGCGTTGTTCTACATATCGTTATACGTTGTAACGGTGTACTACATAACGTTATACCTTATATCGTAATACTATACAACGTTATACGTTATATCGTAATGCTATAGAACGTTATACGTTATTTTGTAATAGTATATAACGTTATACGTTATATCGTAATGGTATATAACGTTATACGTTATATCGTTATAGTATATAACGTTATACGTTATATCGTTAAGGTATATAACGTTATACGTTATTTTGTAATAGTATATAACGTCATACGTTATTTTGTAATACTATATAACGTCATACGTTATTTTGTAATACTATATAACGTTATACGTTATTTTGTAATAGTAGATAACGTTATACGTTATATCGTAATGGTATATAACGTTATACGTTATATCGTTATAGTATATAACGTTATACGTTGTAACGTTGTTCTACATAACGTTATACGTTGTAACGGTATACTACATAACGTTATACGTTATATCGTAATAGAATACAACGTTATACGTTATATCGTAATGCTATATAACGTTATAGGTTATTTTATAATAGTATATAACGTTATAGGTTATTTTGTAATAGTATATAACGTTATACGTTATTTTGTAATACTATATAACGTTATACGTTATATAGCAATAGGATCTAACGTTAAATGTTATATCGTAATAGTATATAACGTTATACGTTATATCGTTATAGTATATAACGTTATACGTTATATCGTTATAGTATATAACGTTATTCGTTGTAACGTTGTTCTACATAACGTTATACGTTGTAACGGTATACTACATAACGTTATACCTTATATCGTAATAGAACACAACGTTATACGTTATATCGTAATGCTATATAACGTTATAGGTTATTTTGTAATAGTATATAACGTTATACGTTATTTTGTAATAGTATATAACGTTATACGTTATATAGCAATAGGATCTAACGTTATACGTTATATCGTTAAGGTATATAACGTTATACGTTATTTTGTAATAGTCTATAACGTTATACGTTATATCGTAATGGTATATAACGTTATACGTTATATCGTTATAGTATATAACGTTATACGTTGTAACGTTGTTCTACATATCGTTATACGTTGTAACGTTGTTCTACATAACGTTATACGTTGTAACGGTGTACTACATAACGTTATACGTTATATCGTAATACTATACAACGTTATACGTTATATCGTAATGGTATATAACGTTATACGTTATATCGTTATAGTATATAACGTTATACGTTATATCGTTATAGTATATAACGTTATACGTTGTAACGGTGTACTACATAACGTTATACGTTGTAACGTAATATAATACAACGTTATACGTTATATCGTAATGCTATATAACGTTATACGTTATTTTGTAATAGTATATAACGTTATACGTTATTTTGTAATAGTATATAACGTTATACGTTATATAGCAATAGGATCTAACGTTATACGTTATATCGTAATAGTATATAACGTTATACGTCATATCGTTATAGTATATAACGTTATACGTTATATCGTTATAGTATATAACGTTATACGTTATGTCGTTATGGTATATAACGTTATACGTTATATCGTTATAGTATATAACGTTATACGTTATGTCGTTATGGTATATAACGTTATACGTTATATCGTAATAGTATACGACGTTATACGTTATATAGCAATAGGATCTAACGTTATACGTTATATCGTAATAGTATATAACGTTATACGTTGTAACGGTATACTACATAACGTTATACGTTATATCGTAATAGTATATAACGTTATACGTTGTAACGTTATCCTACGTAACGTTATACGTTATATCGTAATGGTATATAACTTTATACGTTATATCGTTATAGTATATAGCGTTATACGTTGTAACGGTATACTACATAACGTTATACGTTATATCGTAATGGTATATAACGTTATACGTTATATCGTTATAGTATATAACGTTATTCGTTGAAACGTTGTTCTACATAACGTTATACGTTGTAACGGTATACTAAATAACGTTATACGTTATATCGTAATAGAATAAAACGTTATACGTCATATCGTAATGCTATATAACGTTATAGGGTATTTTGTAATAGTATATAACGTTATACGTTATATCGTTAAGGCATATAACGTTATACGTTATTTTGTAATAGTATATAACGTTATACTTTATATCGTAATGGTATATAACGTTATACGTTATATCGTAATGATTTATAACGTTATACGTTATATCGTTATAGTATATAACGTTATTCGTTGTAGCGTTGTTCTGCATATCGTTATACGTTGTAACGGTGTACTACATAACGTTATACCTTATATCGTAATACTATACAACGTTATACGTTATATCGTAATGCTATAGAACGTTATACGTTATTTTGTAATAGTATATAACGTTATACGTTATATCGTAATGGTATATAACGTTATACGTTATATCGTTATAGTATATAACGTTATACGTTATATCGTTAAGGTATATAACGTTATACGTTATTTTGTAATAGTATATAACGTCATACGTTATTTTGTAATACTATATAACGTCATACGTTATTTTGTAATACTATATAACGTTATACGTTATTTTGTAATAGTAGATAACGTTATACGTTATATCGTAATGGTATATAACGTTATACGTTATATCGTTATAGTATATAACGTTATACGTTGTAACGTTGTTCTACATAACGTTATACGTTGTAACGGTATACTACATAACGTTATACGTTATATCGTAATAGAATACAACGTTATACGTTATATCGTAATGCTATATAACGTTATAGGTTATTTTATAATAGTATATAACGTTATAGGTTATTTTGTAATAGTATATAACGTTATACGTTATTGTGTAATACTATGTAACGTTATACGTTATATAGCAATAGGATCTAACGTCAAATGTTATACCGTAATAGTATATAACGTTATACGTTATATCGTTATAGTATATAACGTTATACGTTATATCGTTATAGTATATAACGTTATTCGTTGTAACGTTGTTCTACATAACGTTATACGTTGTAACGGTATACTACATAACGTTATACGTTATATCGTAATAGAACACAACGTTATACGTTATATCGTAATGCTATATAACGTTATAGGTTATTTTGTAATAGTATATAACGTTATACGTTATTTTGTAATAGTATATAACGTTATACGTTATATAGCAATAGGATCTAACGTTATACGTTATATCGTTAAGGTATATAACGTTATACGTTATTTTGTAATAGTCTATAACGTTATACGTTATATCGTAATGGTATATAACGTTATACGTTATATCGTAATGGTATATAACGTTATACGTTATATCGTTATAGTATATAACGTTATACGTTGTAACGTTGTTCTACATATCGCTATACGTTGTAACGTTGTTCTACATAACGTTATACGTTGTAACGGTGTACTACATAACGTTATACGTTATGTCGTAATACTATACAACGTTATACGTTATATCGTAATGGTATATAACGTTATACGTTATATCGTTATAGTATATAACGTTATACGTTATATCGTTATAGTATATATCGTGATACGTTGTAACGGTGTACTACATAACGTTATACGTTGTAACGTAATATAATACAACGTTATACGTTATATCGTAATGCTATATAACGTTATACGTTATTTTGTAATAGTATATAACGTTATACGTTATTTTGTAATAGTATATAACGTTATACGTTATATAGCAATAGGATCTAACGTTATACGTTATATCGGAATAGTATATAACGCTATACGTTGTAACGGTATACTACATAACGTTCTACGTTATATCGTAATAGTATACAACGTTATTCGTTATATCGTAATGCTATATAACGTTATACGTTGTAACGGTGTACTACATAACGTTATACGTTGTAACGTAATATAATACAACGTTATACGTTATATCGTAATGCTATATAACGTTATACGTTATTTTGTAATAGTATATAACGTTATACGTTATTTTGTAATAGTATATAACGTTATACGTTATATAGCAATAGGATCTAACGTTATACGTTATATCGTAATAGTATATAACGTTATACGTCATATCGTTATAGTATATAACGTTATACGTTATATCGTTATAGTATATAACGTTATACGTT
The DNA here is from genome assembly GCF_024516045.1 of Bombus affinis. Taxonomy (NCBI): domain Eukaryota; kingdom Metazoa; phylum Arthropoda; class Insecta; order Hymenoptera; family Apidae; genus Bombus; species Bombus affinis. The sequence goes on along the minus strand of NW_026108937.1, from coordinate 65,441 downwards.
ATGTCGTTATGGTATATAACGTTATACGTTATATCGTTATAGTATATAACGTTATACGTTATGTCGTTATGGTATATAACGTTATACGTTATATCGTAATAGTATACGACGTTATACGTTATATAGCAATAGGATCTAACGTTATACGTTATATCGTAATAGTATATAACGTTATACGTTGTAACGGTATACTACATAACGTTATACGTTATATCGTAATAGTATATAACGTTATACGTTGTAACGTTATCCTACGTAACGTTATACGTTATATCGTAATGGTATATAACTTTATACGTTATATCGTTATAGTATATAGCGTTATACGTTGTAACGGTATACTACATAACGTTATACGTTATATCGTAATGGTATATAACGTTATACGTTATATCGTTATAGTATATAACGTTATTCGTTGAAACGTTGTTCTACATAACGTTATACGTTGTAACGGTATACTAAATAACGTTATACGTTATATCGTAATAGAATAAAACGTTATACGTCATATCGTAATGCTATATAACGTTATAGGGTATTTTGTAATAGTATATAACGTTATACGTTATATCGTTAAGGCATATAACGTTATACGTTATTTTGTAATAGTATATAACGTTATACTTTATATCGTAATGGTATATAACGTTATACGTTATATCGTAATGGTTTATAACGTTATACGTTATATCGTTATAGTATATAACGTTATTCGTTGTAGCGTTGTTCTGCATATCGTTATACGTTGTAACGGTGTACTACATAACGTTATACCTTATATCGTAATACTATACAACGTTATACGTTATATCGTAATGCTATAGAACGTTATACGTTATTTTGTAATAGTATATAACGTTATACGTTATATCGTAATGGTATATAACGTTATACGTTATATCGTTATAGTATATAACGTTATACGTTATATCGTTAAGGTATATAACGTTATACGTTATTTTGTAATAGTATATAACGTCATACGTTATTTTGTAATACTATATAACGTCATACGTTATTTTGTAATACTATATAACGTTATACGTTATTTTGTAATAGTAGATAACGTTATACGTTATATCGTAATGGTATATAACGTTATACGTTATATCGTTATAGTATATAACGTTATACGTTGTAACGTTGTTCTACATAACGTTATACGTTGTAACGGTATACTACATAACGTTATACGTTATATCGTAATAGAATACAACGTTATACGTTATATCGTAATGCTATATAACGTTATAGGTTATTTTATAATAGTATATAACGTTATAGGTTATTTTGTAATAGTATATAACGTTATACGTTATTGTGTAATACTATATAACGTTATACGTTATATAGCAATAGGATCTAACGTCAAATGTTATACCGTAATAGTATATAACGTTATACGTTATATCGTTATAGTATATAACGTTATACGTTATATCGTTATAGTATATAACGTTATTCGTTGTAACGTTGTTCTACATAACGTTATACGTTGTAACGGTATACTACATAACGTTATACGTTATATCGTAATAGAACACAACGTTATACGTTATATCGTAATGCTATATAACGTTATAGGTTATTTTGTAATAGTATATAACGTTATACGTTATTTTGTAATAGTATATAACGTTATACGTTATATAGCAATAGGATCTAACGTTATACGTTATATCGTTAAGGTATATAACGTTATACGTTATTTTGTAATAGTCTATAACGTTATACGTTATATCGTAATGGTATATAACGTTATACGTTATATCGTAATGGTATATAACGTTATACGTTATATCGTTATAGTATATAACGTTATACGTTGTAACGTTGTTCTACATATCGTTATACGTTGTAACGTTGTTCTACATAACGTTATACGTTGTAACGGTGTACTACATAACGTTATACGTTATGTCGTAATACTATACAACGTTATACGTTATATCGTAATGGTATATAACGTTATACGTTATATCGTTATAGTATATAACGTTATACGTTATATCGTTATAGTATATAACGTGATACGTTGTAACGGTGTACTACATAACGTTATACGTTGTAACGTAATATAATACAACGTTATACGTTATATCGTAATGCTATATAACGTTATACGTTATTTTGTAATAGTATATAACGTTATACGTTATTTTGTAATAGTATATAACGTTATACGTTATATAGCAATAGGATCTAACGTTATACGTTATATCGGAATAGTATATAACGCTATACGTTGTAACGGTATACTACATAACGTTCTACGTTATATCGTAATAGTATACAACGTTATTCGTTATATCGTAATGGTATATAACGTTATACGTTATATCGTAATAGTATACAACGTTATACGTTATATAGCAATAGTGTCTAACGTTATACGTTATATCGTAATAGTATATAACGTTATACGTTGTAACGGTATACTACATAACGTTATACGTTATATCGTAATAGTATATAACGTTATACGTTGTAACGTTATCCTACGTAACGTTCTACGTTATATCGTAATAGTATACAACGTTATTCGTTATATCGTAATGGTATATAACGTTATACGTTATATCGTAATAGTATACAACGTTATACGTTATATAGCAATAGTATCTAACGTTATACGTTATATCGTAATAGTATATAACGTTATACGTTGTAACGGTATACTACATAACGTTATACGTTATATCGTAATAGTATATAACGTTATACGTTGTAACGTTATCCTACGTAACGTTATACGTTATATCGTTATAGTATATAACGTTATACGTTATATCGTAATAGTATACAACGTCATACGTTGTAAGGGTATACTACATAGCGTTATACGCTATATGATAATAGTATACAACGTTATACGTTATATCGTAATGCTATATAACGTTATACGTTATTTTGTGATAGTATATAACGTTATACGTTATTTTGTAATAGTATATAACGTTATACGTTATTTTGTAATAGTATATAACGTTATACGTTGTAACGTTGTTCTACATATCGTTATACGTTGTAACGTTGTTCTACATAACGTTATACGTTGTAACGGTGTACTACATATCGTTATACGTTATATCGTAATACTATACAACGTTATACGTTATATCGTAATGGTATATAACGTTATACGTTATATCGTAATAGTATATAACGTTATACGTCATATCGTTATAGTATATAACGTTATACGTTATATCGTTATAGTATATAACGTTATACGTTATGTCGTTATGGTATATAACGTTATACGTTATATCGTTATAGTATATAACGTTATACGTTATGTCGTTATGGTATATAACGTTCTACGTTATATCGTAATAGTATACAACGTTATTCGTTATATCGTAATGGTATATAACGTTATACGTTATATCGTAATAGTATACAACGTTATACGTTATATAGCAATAGTATCTAACGTTATACGTTATATCGTAATAGTATATAACGTTGTACGTTGTAACGGTATACTACATAACGTTATACGTTATATCGTAATAGTATATAACGTTATACGTTGTAACGTTATCCTACGTAACGTTATACGTTATATCGTTATAGTATATAACGTTATACGTTATATCGTAATAGTATACAACGTCATACGTTGTAAGGGTATACTACATAGCGTTATACGCTATATGATAATAGTATACAACGTTATACGTTATATCGTAATGCTATATAACGTTATACGTTATTTTGTGATAGTATATAACGTTATACGTTATTTTGTAATAGTATATAACGTTATACGTTATTTTGTAATAGTATATAACGTTATACGTTGTAACGTTGTTCTACATATCGTTATACGTTGTAACGTTGTTCTACATAACGTTATACGTTGTAACGGTGTACTACATATCGTTATACGTTATATCGTAATACTATACAACGTTATACGTTATATCGTAATGGTATATAACGTTATACGTTATATCGTAATAGTATATAACGTTATACGTCATATCGTTATAGTATATAACGTTATACGTTATATCGTTATAGTATATAACGTTATACGTTATGTCGTTATGGTATATAACGTTATACGTTATATCGTTATAGTATATAACGTTATACGTTATGTCGTTATGGTATATAACGTTATACGTTATATCGTAATAGTATACGACGTTATACGTTATATAGCAATAGGATCTAACGTTATACGTTATATCGGAATAGTATATAACGCTATACGTTGTAACGGTATACTACATAACGTTCTACGTTATATCGTAATAGTATACAACGTTATTCGTTATATCGTAATGGTATATAACGTTATACGTTATATCGTAATAGTATACAACGTTATACGTTATATAGCAATAGTATCTAACGTTATACGTTATATCGTAATAGTATATAACGTTATACGTTGTAACGGTATACTACATAACGTTATACGTTATATCGTAATAGTATATAACGTTATACGTTGTAACGTTATCCTACGTAACGTTATACGTTATATCGTTATAGTATATAACGTTATACGTTATATCGTAATAGTATACAACGTCATACGTTGTAAGGGTGTACTACATAGCGTTATACGCTATATGATAATACTATACAACGTTATACGTTATATCGTAATGCTATATAACGTTATACGTTATTTTGTGATAGTATATAACGTTATACGTTATTTTGTAATAGTATATAACGTTATACGTTATTTTGTAATAGTATATAACGTTATACGTTATATCGTAATGGTATATAACTTTATACGTTATATCGTTATAGTATATAGCGTTATACGTTGTAACGATGTACTACATAACGTTATACGTTGTAACGGTGTACTACATAACGTTATACGGTACATCGTAATAGTATACAACGTTATTCGTTATATCGTACTAGTATATAACGTTATACGTTATATCGTAATAGTATATAACGCTATACGTTGTAACGGTATACTACATAACGTTCTACGTTATATCGTAATAGTATACAACGTTATTCGTTATATCGTAATAGTATATAACGTTATGCGTTATATCGTAATAGTATATAACGCTTTACGTTGTACCGGTATACTACATAACGTTATACGTTGTAACGGTGTACTACATAACGTTATACGTTATATGATAATAGTATACAACGTTATACGTTATATCGTAATGCTATATAACGTTATACGTTATTTTGTAATAGTATATAACGTTATTCGTTATTTTGTAATAGTATATAACGTTATACGTTATTTTGTAATAGTATATAACGTTATACATTATATCGTAATGGTATATAACGTTATACGTTATATCGTTATAGTATATAGCGTTATACGTTGTAACGTTGTACTACCTAACGTTATACGTTATATCGTAATAGTATACAACGTTATTCGTTATATCGTACTAGTATATAACGTTATACGTTATATCGTAATAGTATATAACGCAATACGTTGTAACGGTATACTACATAACGTTCTACGTTATATCGTAATAGTATACAACGTTATTCGTTATATCGTAATAGTATATAACGTTATACGTTATATCGTAATAGTATATAACGCTATACGTTTTAGCGGTATACTACGTAACGTTATACGTCATATCGTTATAGTATATAACGTTATAAGTTATATCGTAATAGTATACAACGTTATACGTTATATAGCAATAGTATCTAACGTTGTACGTTATTTTGTAATAGTATATAACGTTATACTTTATATCGTAATGGTATATAACGTTATACGTTATATCGTAATGGTTTATAACGTTATACGTTATATCGTTATAGTATATAACGTTATTCGTTGTAGCGTTGTTCTACATATCGTTATACGTTGTAACGGTGTACTACATAACGTTATACCTTATATCGTAATACTATACAACGTTATACGTTATATCGTAATGCTATAGAACGTTATAGGTTATTTTGTAATAGTATATAACGTTATACGTTATATCGTAATGGTATATAATGTTATACGTTATATCGTTATAGTATATAACGTTATACGTTATATCGTTAAGGTATATAACGTTATACGTTATTTTGTAATAGTATATAACGTCATACGTTATTTTGTAATACTATATAACGTCATACGTTATTTTGTAATACTATATAACGTTATACGTTATTTTGTAATAGTAGATAACGTTATACGTTATATCGTAATGGTATATAACGTTATACGTTATATCGTTATAGTATATAACGTTATACGTTGTAACGTTGTTCTACATAACGTTATACGTTGTGACGGTATACTACATAACGTTATACGTAATATCGTAATAGAATACAACGTTATACGTTATATCGTAATGCTATATAACGTTATAGGTTATTTTGTAATAGTATATAACGTTATACGTTATTTTGTAATAGTATATAACGTTATACGTTATATAGCAATAGGATCTAACGTTATACGTTATATCGTTAAGGTATATAACGTTATACGTTATTTTGTAATAGTCTATAACGTTAAACGTTATATCGTAATGGTATATAACGTTATACGTTATATCGTAATGGAATATAACGTTATACGTTATATCGTTATAGTATATAACGTTATACGTTGTAACGTTGTTCTACATATCGTTATACGTTGTAACGTTGTTCTACATAACGTTATACGTTGTAACGGTGTACTACATAACGTTATACGTTATATCGTAATACTATACAACGTTATACGTTATATCGTATTGGTATATAACGTTATACGTTATATCGTTATAGTATATAACGTTATACGTTATATCGTTATAGTATATAACGTTATACGTTGTAACGGTGTACTACATAACGTTATACGTTGTAACGGTGTACTACATAACGTTATACGTTGTAACGGTGTACTACATAACGTTATACGTTGTAACGTAATATAATACAACGTTATACGTTATATCGTAATGCTATATAACGTTATACGTTATTTTGTAATAGTATATAACGTTATACGTTATTTTGTAATAGTATATAACGTTATACGTTATATAGCAATAGGATCTAACGTTATACGTTATATCGTAATAGTATATAACGTTATACGTCATATCGTTATAGTATATAACGTTATACGTTATATCGTTATAGTATATAACGTTATACGTTATGTCGTTATGGTATATAACGTTATACGTTATATCGTTATAGTATATAACGTTATACGTTATGTCGTTATGGTATATAACGTTATACGTTATATCGTAATAGTATACGACGTTATACGTTATATAGCAATAGTATATAACGCAATACGTTGTAACGGTATACTACATAACGTTCTACGTTATATCGTAATAGTATACAACGTTATTCGTTATATCGTAATGGTATATAACGTTATACGTTATATCGTAATAGTATACAACGTTATACGTTATATAGCAATGGTATCTATCGTTATACGTTATATCGTAATAGTATATAACGTTATACGTTGTAACGGTATACTACATAACGTTATACGTTATATCGTAATAGTATATAACGTTATACGTTGTAACGTTATCCTACGTAACGTTATACGTTATATCGTTATAGTATATAACGTTATACGTTATATCGTAATAGTATACAACGTCATACGTTGTAAGGGTATACTACATAGCGTTATACGCTATATGATAATAGTATACAACGTTATACGTTATATCGTAATGCTATATAACGTTATACGTCATTTTGTGATAGTATATAACGTTATACGTTATTTTGTAATAGTATATAACGTTATACGTTATTTTGTAATAGTATATAACGTTATACGTTATATCGTAATGGTATATTACTTTATACGTTATTTTGTAATAGTATATAACGCTATACGTTGTAACGGTATACTACATAACGTTCTACGTTATATCGTAATAGTATACAACGTTATTCGTTATATCGTAATAGTATATAACGTTATGCGTTATATCGTAATAGTATATAACGCTTTACGTTGTAACGGTATACTACATAACGTTATACGTTGTAACGGTGTACTACATAACGTTATACGTTATATGATAATAGTATACAACGTTATACGTTATATCGTAATGCTATATAACGTTATACGTTATTTTGTAATAGTATATAACGTTATACGTTATTTTGTAATAGTATATAACGTTATACGTTATTTTGTAATAGTATATAACGTTATACATTATATCGTAATAGTATACAACGTTATACGTTATATAGCAATAGTATCTAACGTTATACGTTATTTTGTAATAGTATATAACGTTATACGTTATATCGTAATGGTATATATCGTTATACGTTATATCGTTATAGTATATACCGTTATACGTTGTAACGTTGTACTACATAACGTTATACGTTGTAACGGTGTACTACATAACGTTATATGTTATATCGTAATAGTATACAACGTTATTCGTTATATCGTAATAGTGTATAACGCTATACGTTGTAACGGTATACTACATAACGTTATACGTTATATCGTAATGCTATATAACGTTATACGTTATTTTGTAATAGTATATAACGTTATACGTTATTTTGTAATAGTATATAACGTTATACGTTATTTTGTAATAGTATATAACGTTATACGTTATATGGTTATAGTATATAGCGTTATACGTTGTAACGTTGTTCTACATAACGTTATACGTTGTAACGGTATACTACATAACGTTATACGTTATATCGTAGTGCTATATAACGTTATACGCTATTTTGTAATAGTATATAACGTTATACGTTATTTTGTAATAGTATATAACGTTATACGTTATTTTGTAATAGTATATAACGTTATACGATATTTTGTAATAGTATATAACGTTATACGTTATATCGTAATACTATACAACGTTATACGTTATATCGTAATGCTATATAATGTTATACATTATTTTGTAATAGTATATAACGTTATACGTTATTTTTTAATAGTATATAACGTTATACGTTATATCTTAATGGTATATAACGTTATACGTTATATCGTTATAGTATATAGCGTTATACGTTGTAACGTTGTACTACATAACGTTATACGTTATATCGTAATAATTTACAACGTTATACGTTATATCCTAATGGTATATAACGTTATACGTTATATCGTTATAGTATATAACGTTATACGTTATGTCGTTATAGTATATAACGTTATACGTTATATCGTTAAGGCATATAACGTTATACGTTATTTTGTAATAGTATATAACGTTATACGTTATATCGTAATGGTATGTAACGTTATACGTTATATCGTAATGGTATATAACGTTATACGTTATATCGTTATAGTATATAACGTTATACGTTGTAACGTTGTACTACATAACGTTATACGTTGTAACGGTGTACTACATAACGTTATATGTTATATCGTAATAGTATACAACGTTATTCGTTATATCGTAATAGTATATAACGCTATACGTTGTAACGGAATACTACATAACGTTATACGTTATATCGTAATACTATATAACGTTATACGTTATTTTGTAATAGTATATAACGTTATACGTCATATCGTTATAGTATATAACGTTATACGTTATATCGTTATAGTATATAACGTTATACGTTATGTCGTTATGGTATATAACGTTATACGTTATATCGTTATAGTATATAACGTTATACGTTGTAACGGTGCACTACATAACGTTATACGTTGTAACGATGTACTACATAACGTTATACGTTATATCGTAATAGTATACAACGTTATTCGTTATATCGTAATAGTATATAACGCTATATGTTGTAACGGTATACTACATAACGTTATACGTTATATCGTAATGCCATATAAAGTTATACGTTATTTTGTAATATTATATAACGTTATACGTTATTTTGTAATAGTATATAACGTTAAACGATATATCGTAATGGTATATAACGTTATACGTTCTATCGTTATAGTATAAAACGTTATACGTTGTAACGTTGTACTACATAACGTTATACGTTGTAACGGTGTACTACATTACGTTATACGTTATATGATAATAGTATACAACGTTATACGTTATATCGTAATGCTATATAACGTTATACGTTATTTTGTAATAGTATATAACGTTATACGTTATTTTGTAATAGTATATAACGTTATACGTTATTTTGTAATACTATATAACGTTATACATTATATCGTAATGGTATATAACGTTATACGTTATATCGTTATAGTATATAGCGTTATACGCTGTAACGTTGTACTACATAACGTTATACGTTGTAGCGGTGTACTACATAACGTTATACGTTATATCGTAATACTATACAACGTTATACGTTATATCTTAATAGTATATAACGTTATACGTTATATGGTTATAGTATATAGCGTTATACGTTGTAACGTTGTTCTACATAACGTTATACGTTGTAACGGTATACTACATAACGTTATACGTTATATCGTAGTGCTATATAACGTTATACGCTATTTTGTAATAGTATAAAACGTTATACGTTATTTTGTAATAGTATATAACGTTATACGTTATTTTGTAATAGTATATAACGTTATACGATATTTTGTAATAGTATATAACGTTATACGTTATATCGTAATACTATACAACGTTATACGTTATATCGTAATGCTATATAACGTTATACATTATTTTGTAATAGTATATAACGTTATACGTTATTTTTTAATAGTATATAACGTTATACGTTATATCTTAATGGTATGTAACGTTATACGTTATATCGTTATAGTATATAGCGTTATACGTTGTAACGTTGTACTACATAACGTTATACGTTATATCGTAATAATTTACAACGTTATACGTTATATCCTAATGGTATATAACGTTATACGTTATATCGTTATAGTACATAACGTTATACGTTATGTCGTTATAGTATATAACGTTATACGTTATTTTGTAATAGTATATAACGTTATACGTTATATCGTAATGGTATATAACGTTATACGTTATATCGTAATGGTATATAACGTTATACGTTATTTTGTAATAGTATATAACGTTATACGTTATATCGTAATAATATACAACGTTATACGATATATAGCAATAGGATCTAACATTATACGTTATATCGTAATAGTATATATCGTTATACGTTGTAACGGTGTACTACATAACGTTATACGTTATATCGTAATAATTTACAACGTTATACGTTATATCCTAATGGTATATAACGTTATACGTTATATCGTTATAGTATATAACGTTATACGTTATGTCGTTATAGTATATAACGTTATACGTTATATCGTTAAGGCATATAACGTTATACGTTATTTTGTAATAGTATATAACGTTATACGTTATATCGTAATGGTATGTAACGTTATACGTTATATCGTAATGGTATATAACGTTATACGTTATATCGTTATAGTATATACCGTTATACGTTGTAACGTTGTACTACATAACGTTATACGTTGTAACGGTGTACTACATAACGTTATACGTTATATCGTAATACTATACAACGTTATACGTTATATCGTAATACTATACAACGTTATACGTTATATCCTAATGGTATATAACGTTATACGTTATATCGTTATAGTATATAACGTTATACGTAGTAACGGTGTACTACATAACGTTATACATTGTAACGGTGTACTACATAACGTTATACGTTATATCGTAATAGTATATAACGCTATACGTTGTAACGGTATACTACATAACGTTATACATTATATCGTAATGCTATATAACGTTATACGTTATTTTGTAATATTATATAACGTTATACGTTATTTGGTAATAGTATATAACGTTATACGTTATATCGTAATGGTATATAACGTTATACGTTATATCGTTATAGTATATAACGTTATACGTTATATCGTATTAATATATAACGCTATACGTTGTAACGGTATACAACATAACGCTATACGTTATATGGTAATAGTATACAACGTTATACGTTATATGGTAATCCTATACAACGTTATACGTTATTTTGTAATAGTATATAACGTTATACGTTACCTCGTAATAGTATATAACGTTATAAGTTATATCGTAATACTATACAACGTTATACGTTATATCGTAATGCTATAGAACGTTATACGTTATTTTGTAATAGTATATAACGTTATACGTTACCTCGTAATAGTATATAACGTTATAGGTTATATCGTAATACTATACAACGTTATACGTTATATCGTAATGCTATAGAACGTTATACGTTATTTTGTAATAGTATATAACGTTATACGTTATTTTGTAATAGTATATAACGTTATACGTTACCTCGTAATAGTATATAACGTTATAAGTTATATCGTAATACTATACAACGTTATACGTTATATCGTAATGCTATAGAACGTTATACGTTATTTTGTAATAGTATATAACGTTATATGTTATTTTGTAATACTATATAACGTTATACGCTATTTTGTAATAGTTTATAACGTTATACGTTATATCGTAATGGTATATAACGTTATACGTTATATCGTTATAGTATATAACGTTATACGTTGTAACGTTGTTCTACATAACGTTATACGTTGTAACGGTATACTACATAACGTTATACGTTATATCGTAATAGAATACAACGTTATACGTTATATCGTAATGCTATATAACGTTATAGGTTATTTTGTAATAGTATATAACGTTATAGGTTATTTTGTAATAGTATATAACGTTATACGTTATTTTGTAATACTATATAACGTTATACGTTATATAGCAATAGGATCTAACGTTAAATGTTATATCGTAATAGTATATAACGTTATACGTTATATCGTTATAGTATATAACGTTATACGTTATATCGTTATAGTATATAACGTTATTCGTTGTAACGTTGTTCTACATAACGTTATACGTTGTAACGGTATACTACATAACGTTATACGTTATATCGTAATAGAATACAACGTTATACGTTATATCGTAATGCTATATAACGTTATAGGTTATTTTGTAATAGTATATAACGTTATACGTTATATAGCAATAGGTTCTAACGTTATACGTTATATCGTTAAGGTATATAACGTTATACGTTATTTTGTAATAGTTTATAACGTTATACGTTATTTTGTAATAGTATATAACGTTATACGTTATATAGCAATAGGATCTAACGTTATACGTTATATCGTTAAGGTATATAACGTTATACGTTATTTTGTAATAGTTTATAACGTTATACGTTATATCGTAATGCTATATAACGTTATAGGTTATTTTGTAATAGTATATAACGTTATACGTTATTTTGTAATAGTATATAACGTTATACGTTATATAGCAATAGGATCTAACGTTATACGTCATATCGTTAAGGTATATAACGTTATACGTTATTTTGTAATAGTTTATAACGTTATACGTTATATCGTAATGGTATATAACGTTATACGTTATATCGTAATGGTATATAACGTTATACGTTATATCGTTATAGTATATAACGTTATACGTTATATCGTTATAGTATATAACGTTATACGTTGTAACGTTGTTCTACATAACGTTATACGTTGTATCGGTGTACTACATAACGTTATACGTTATATCGTAATAATATACAACGTTATACGTTATATCGTAATGGTATATAACGTTATACGTTATATCGTTATAGTATATAACGTTATACGTTATATCGTTATAGTATATAACGTTATACGTTGTAACGTTGTACTACATAACGTTATACGTTGTAACGTAATAGAATACAACGTTATACGTTATATCGTAATGCTATATAACGTTATACGTTATTTTGTAATAGTATATAACGTTATACGTTATTTTGTAATAGTATATAACGTTATACGTTATATAGCAATGGGATCTATCGTTATACGTTATATCGGAATAGTATATAACGCTATACGTTGTAACGGTATACTACATAACGTTATTCGTTGTAACGGTATACTACGTAACGTTATACGTTATATCGTAATACTATACAACGTTATACGTTATATCTTAATAGTATATAACGTTATACGTTATATCGTTATAGTATATAACGTTATACGTTATATCGTTATAGTATATAACGTTATACGTTGTAACGGTGTACTACATAACGTTATACGTTATATCGTAATACTATATAACGTTATACGTTATTTTGTAATAGTATATAACGTTATACGTCATATCGTTATAGTATATAACGTTATACGTTATATCGTTATAGTATATAACGTTATACGTTATGTCGTTATGGTATATAACGTTATACGTTATTTTGTAATAGTATATAACGTTATACGTTATTTTGTAATACTATATAACGTTATACATTATATCGTAATGGTATATAACGTTATACGTTATATCGTTATAGTATATAGCGTTATACGCTGTAACGTTGTACTACATAACGTTATACGTTGTAGCGGTGTACTACATAACGTTATACGTTATATCGTAATACTATACAACGTTATACGTTATATCTTAATAGTATATAACGTTATACGTTATATGGTTATAGTATATAGCGTTATACGTTGTAACGTTGTTCTACATAACGTTATACGTTGTAACGGTATACTACATAACGTTATACGTTATATCGTAGTGCTATATAACGTTATACGCTATTTTGTAATAGTATATAACGTTATACGTTATTTTGTAATAGTATATAACGTTATACGTTATTTTGTAATAGTATATAACGTTATACGTTATATCGTTATAGTATATAGCGTTATACGTTGTAACGTTGTACTACATAACGTTATACGTTATATCGTAATAATTTACAACGTTATACGTTATATCCTAATGGTATATAACGTTATACGTTATATCGTTATAGTATATAACGTTATACGTTATGTCGTTATAGTATATAACGTTATACGTTATTTTGTAATAGTATATAACGTTATACGTTATATCGTAATGGTATATAACGTTATACGTTATATCGTAATGGTATATAACGTTATACGTTATTTTGTAATAGTATATAACGTTATACGTTATATCGTAATAATATACAACGTTATACGATATATAGCAATAGGATCTAACATTATACGTTATATCGTAATAGTATATATCGTTATACGTTGTAACGGTGTACTACATAACGTTATACGTTATATCGTAATAATTTACAACGTTATACGTTATATCCTAATGGTATATAACGTTATACGTTATATCGTTATAGTATATAACGTTATACGTTATGTCGTTATAGTATATAACGTTATACGTTATATCGTTAAGGCATATAACGTTATACGTTATTTTGTAATAGTATATAACGTTATACGTTATATCGTAATGGTATGTAACGTTATACGTTATATCGTAATGGTATATAACGTTATACGTTATATCGTTATAGTATATAACGTTATACGTTGTAACGTTGTTCTACATATCGTTATACGTTGTAACGTTGTTCTACATAACGTTATACGTTGTAACGTTGTACTACATAACGTTATACGTTGTAACGGTGTACTACATAACGTTATATGTTATATCGTAATAGTATACAACGTTATTCGTTATATCGTAATAGTATATAACGCTATACGTTGTAACGGAATACTACATAACGTTATACGTTATATCGTAATACTATATAACGTTATGCGTTATTTTGTAATAGTATATAACGTTATACGTCATATCGTTATAGTATATAACGTTATACGTTATATCGTTATAGTATATAACGTTATACGTTATGTCGTTATGGTATATAACGTTATACGTTATATCGTTATAGTATATAACGTTATACGTTGTAACGGTGCACTACATAACGTTATACGTTGTAACGATGTACTACATAACGTTATACGTTATATCGTAATAGTATACAACGTTATTCGTTATATCGTAATAGTATATAACGCTATATGTTGTAACGGTATACTACATAACGTTATACGTTATATCGTAATGCCATATAAAGTTATACGTTATTTTGTAATATTATATAACGTTATACGTTATTTTGTAATAGTATATAACGTTAAACGATATATCGTAATGGTATATAACGTTATACGTTATTTTGTAATAGTATATAACGTTATACGTTATTTTGTAATAGTATATAACGTTATACGTTATATCGTAATACTATACAACATTATACGTTATATCGTAATGCTATATAACGTTATACATTATTTTGTAATAGTATATAACGTTATACGTTATTTTTTAATAGTATATAACGTTATACGTTATATCTTAATGGTATGTAACGTTATACGTTATATCGTTATAGTATATAGCGTTATACGTTGTAACGTTGTACTACATAACGTTATACGTTATATCGTAATAATTTACAACGTTATACGTTATATCCTAATGGTATATAACGTTATACGTTATATCGTTATAGTATATAACGTTATACGTTATGTCGTTATAGTATATAACGTTATACGTTATTTTGTAATAGTATATAACGTTATACGTTATATCGTAATGGTATATAACGTTATACGTTATATCGTAATGGTATATAACGTTATACGTTATTTTGTAATAGTATATAACGTTATACGTTATATCGTAATAATATACAACGTTATACGATATATAGCAATAGGATCTAACATTATACGTTATATCGTTATAGTATATAACGTTATACGTAGTAACGGTGTACTACATAACGTTATACATTGTAACGGTGTACTACATAACGTTATACGTTATATCGTAATAGTATATAACGCTATACGTTGTAACGGTATACTACATAACGTTATACATTATATCGTAATGCTATATAACGTTATACGTTATTTTGTAATATTATATAACGTTATACGTTATTTTGTAATAGTATATAACGTTATACGTTATATCGTAATGGTATATAACGTTATACGTTATATCGTTATAGTATATAACGTTATACGTTATATCGTATTAATATATAACGCTATACGTTGTAACGGTATACAACATAAAGCTATACGTTATATGGTAATAGTATACAACGTTATACGTTATATGGTAATCCTATACAACGTTATACGTTATTTTGTAATAGTATATAACGTTATACGATACCTCGTAATAGTATATAACGTTATAAGTTATATCGTAATACTATACAACGTTATACGTTATATCGTAATGCTATAGAACGTTATACGTTATTTTGTAATAGTATATAACGTTATACGTTACCTCGTAATAGTATATAACGTTATAAGTTATATCGTAATACTATACAACGTTATACGTTATATCGTAATGCTATGGAACGTTATACGTTATTTTGTAATAGTATATAACGTTATACGTTATTTTGTAATAGTATATAACGTTATACGTTACCTCGTAATAGTATATAACGTTATAAGTTATATCGTAATACTATACAACGTTATACGTTATATCGTAATGCTATAGAACGTTATACGTTATTTTGTAATAGTATATAACGTTATATGTTATTTTGTAATACTATATAACGTTATACGCTATTTTGTAATAGTTTATAACGTTATACGTTATATCGTAATGGTATATAACGTTATACGTTATATCGTTATAGTATATAACGTTATACGTTGTAACGTTGTTCTACATAACGTTATACGTTGTAACGGTATACTACATAACGTTATACGTTATATCGTAATAGAATACAACGTTATACGTTATATCGTAATGCTATATAACGTTATAGGTTATTTTGTAATAGTATATAACGTTATAGGTTATTTTGTAATAGTATATAACGTTATACGTTATTTTGTAATACTATATAACGTTATACGTTATATAGCAATAGGATCTAACGTTAAATGTTATATCGTAATAGTATATAACGTTATACGTTATATCGTTATAGTATATAACGTTATACGTTATATCGATATAGTATATAACGTTATTCGTTGTAACGTTGTTCTACATAACGTTATACGTTGTAACGGTATACTACATAACGTTATACGTTATATCGTAATAGAATACAACGTTATACGTTATATCGTAATGCTATATAACGTTATAGGTTATTTTGTAATAGTATATAACGTTATACGTTATATAGCAATAGGTTCTAACGTTATACGTTATATCGTTAAGGTATATAACGTTATAGGTTATTTTGTAATAGTATATAACGTTATACGTTATTTTGTAATACTATATAACGTTATACGTTATATAGCAATAGGATCTAACGTTAAATGTTATATCGTAACAGTATATAACGTTATACGTTATATCGTTATAGTATATAACGTTATACGTTATATCGTTATAGTATATAACGTTATACGTTATATCGTAATAGTATATAACGCTATACGTTGTAACGGTATACTACATAACGTTCTACGTTATATCGTAATAGTATACAACGTTATTCGTTATATCGTAATGGTATATAACGTTATACGTTATATCGTTATAGTATATAGCGTTATACGTTGTAACGTTGTACTACATAACGTTATACGTTGTAACGGTGTACTACATAACGTTATACGTTATATCGTAATACTATACTACGTTATACGTTATATCCTAATGGTATATAACGTTATACGTAATAGCGTTATAGTATATAACGTTATACGTTGTAACGATGTACTACATAACGTTATACGTTATATCGTAATAGTATTCAACGTTAGTCGTTATATCGTAATAGTATATAACGTTATACGTTATATCGTAATAGTATATAACGCTATACGTTGTAACGGTATACAACATAACGCTATACGTTATATGGTAATAGTATACAACGTTATACGTTATATCGTAATGCTATACAACGTTATACGTTATTTTGTAATAGTATATAACGTTATACGTTACCTCGTAATAGTATATAGCGTTATAAGTTATATCGTAATACTATACAACGTTATACGTTATATCGTAATGCTATAGAACGTTATACGTTATTTTGTAATAGTATATAACGTTATACGTTATATCGTTATAGTATATAACGTTATACGTTATATAGCAATAGGATCTAACGTTATACGTTATATCGTTATAGTATATAACGTTATATGTTATATCGTTATAGTATATAACGTTATACGTTACTTTGTAATACTATATAACGTTATACGTTATTTTGTAATAGTATATAACGTTATACGTTATATAGCAATAGGATCTAACGTTATACATTATATCGTTAAGGTATATAACGTTATACGTTATTTTGTAATATTATATAACGTTATACGTTATATCGTAATGGTATATAACGTTATACGTTATATCGTAATGGTATATAACGTTATACGTTATATCGTAATGGTATATAACGTTATACGTTATATCGTTATAGTATATAACGTTATACGTTGTAACGTTGTTCTACATATCGTTATACGTTGTAACGTTGTTCTACATAACGTTATACGTTGTAACGGTGTACTACATAACGTTATACGTTATATCGTAATACTATACAACGTTATACGTTATATCGTAATGGTATATAACGTTATACGTTATATCGTTATAGTATATAACGTTATACGTTATATCGTTATAGTATATAACGTTATACGTTGTAACGGTGTACTACATAACGTTATACGTTGTAACGTAATAGAATACAACGTTCTACGTTATATCGTAATGCTATATAACGTTATACGGTATTTTGTAATAGTATATAACGTTATACGTTATTTTGTAATAGTATATAACGTTATACGTTATATAGCAATAGGATCTAACGTTATACGTTATATCGTAATAGTATATAACGTTATACGTTATATCGTTATAGCATATAACGTTATACGTTATATCGTTATAGTATATAACGTTATACGTTATGTCGTTATGGTATATAACGTTATACGTTATATCGTTATAGTATATAACGTTATACGTTATGTCGTTATGGTATATAACGTTATACGTTATATCGTAATAGTATACGACGTTATACGTTATATCGTAATAGTATACGACGTTATACGTTATATAGCAATAGGCTCTAACGTTATACGTTATATCGGAATAGTATATAACGCTACACGTTGTAACGGTATGCTACATAACGTTATTCGTTGTAACGGTATACTACGTAACGTTATACGTTATATCGTTATAGTATATAACGTTATACGTTATATCGTAATAGTATACAACGTTATACGTTATATCGTAATAGTATACAACGTTATACGTTATATAGCAATAGTATCTAACGTTATACGTTATATCGTAATAGTATATAACGTTATACGTTGTAACGGTATACTACATAACGTTATACGTTATATCGTAATAGTATATAACGTTATACGTTGTAACGTTATCCTACGTAACGTTATACGTTATATCGTAATGGTATATAACTTTATACGTTATATCGTTATAGTATATAGCGTTATACGTTGTATCGTAATACTATATTAACGCTATACGTTGTAACGGTATACTACATAACGTTATACGTTATATCGTAATAGTATACAACGTTATTCGTTATATCGTAATAGTATATAACGTTATACGTTGTATCGTAATACTATATTAACGCTATACGTTGTAACGGTATACTACATAACGTTATACGTTATATCGTAATAGTATACAACGTTATTCGTTATATCGTAATAGTATATAACGTTATACGTTATATCGTTATAGTATATAACGTTATACGTTATATCGTAATGGTATATAACGTTATACGTTATATCGTTATAGTATATAACGTTATTCGTTGAAACGTTGTTCTACATAACGTTATACGTTGTAACGGTATACTACATAACGTTATACGTTATATCGTAATAGTATACAACGTTATTCGTTATATCGTAATAGTATATAACGTTATACGTTGTATCGTAATACTATATTAACGCTATACGTTGTGACGGTATACTACATAACGTTATACGTTATATCGTAATAGTATACAACGTTATTCGTTATATCGTAATAGTATATAACGTTATACGTTATATCGTAATGGTATATAACGTTATACGTTATATCGTTATAGTATATAACGTTATTCGTTGAAACGTTGTTCTACATAACGTTATACGTTGTAACGGTATACTACATAACGTTATACGTTATATCGTAATAGAATACAACGTTATACGTCATATCGTAATGCTATATAACGTTATAGGTTATTTTGTAATAGTATATAACGTTATACGTTATTTTGTAATAGTATATAACGTTATACGTTATATCGTTAAGGCATATAACGTTATACGTTATTTTGTAATAGTATATAATGTTATACTTTATATCGTAATGGTATATAACATTATACGTTATATCGTAATGGTTTATAACGTTATACGTTATATCGTTATAGTATATAACGTTATACGTTGTAACGTTGTTCTACATATCGTTATACGTTGTAACGGTGTACTACATAACGTTATACCTTATATCGTAATACTATACAACGTTATACGTTATATCGTAATGCTATAGAACGTTATACGTTATAGCGTTATAGTATATAACGTTATACGTTGTAACGATGTACTACATAACGTTATACGTTATATCGTAATAGTATACAACGTTAGTCGTTATATCGTAATAGTATATAACGTTATACGTTATATCGTAATAGTATATAACGCTCTACGTTGTAACGGTATACAACATAACGCTATACGTTATATGGTAATAGTATACAACGTTATACGTTATATCGTAATGCTATACAACGTTATACGTTATTTTGTAATAGTATATAACGTTATACGTTATTTTGTAATAGTATATAACGTTAAACGTTATATCGTAATAGTATATAACATTATACGTTATATCGTTATAGTATATAACGCTATACGTTATATCGTAATGGTATATAACGTTATACGTTATATCGTTATAGTATATAACGTTATACGTTATATAGCAATAGGATCTAACGTTATACGTTATATCGTTATAGTATATAACGTTATACGTTATATAGTTATAGTATATAACGTTATACGTTACTTTGTAATACTATATAACGTTATACGTTATTTTGTAATAGTATATAACGTTATACGTTATATAGCAATAGGATCTAACGTTATACGTTATATCGTTAAGGTATATAACGTTATACGTTATTTTGTAATATTATATAACGTTATACGTTATATCGTAATGGTATATAACGTTATACGTTATATCGTAATGGTATATAACGTTATACGTTATATCGTAATGGTATATAACGTTATACGTTATATCGTTATAGTATATAACGTTATACGTTGTAACGGTATACTACATAACGTTATACGTTATATCGTAATAGTATATAACGTTATACGTTGTAACGGTGTACTACATAACGTTCTACGTTATATCGTAATAGTATACAACGTTATACGTTGTAACGTTATCCTACGTAACGTTATACGTTATATCGTAATGGTATATAACTTTATACGTTATATCGTTATAGTATATAGCGTTATACGTTGTAACGGTATACTACATAACGTTCTACGTTATATCGTAATAGTATACAACGTTATTCGTTATATCGTAATGGTATATAACGTTATACGTTATATAGTTATAGTATATAACGTTATACGTTACTTTGTAATACTATATAACGTTATACGTTATTTTGTAATAGTATATAACGTTATACGTTATATAGCAATAGGATCTAACGTTATACGTTATATCGTTAAGGTATATAACGTTATACGTTATATCGTAATGGTATATAACGTTATACGTTATATCGTAATGGTATATAACGTTATACGTTATGTCGTTATGGTATATAACGTTATACGTTATATCGTTATAGTATATAACGTTATACGTTATGTCGTTATGGTATATAACGTTATACGTTATATCGTAATAGTATACGACGTTATACGTTATATCGTAATAGTATACGACGTTATACGTTATATAGCAATAGGATCTAACGTTATACGTTATATCGGAATAGTATATAACGCTACACGTTGTAACGGTATGCTACATAACATTATTCGTTGTAACGGTATACTACGTAACGTTATACGTTATATCGTTATAGTATATAACGTTATACGTTATATCGTAATAGTATACAACGTTATACGTTATATAGCAATAGTATCTAACGTTATACGTTATATCGTAATAGTATATAACGTTATACGTTGTAACGGTATACTACATAACGTTATACGTTATATCGTAATAGTATATAACGTTATACGTTGTAAGGTTATCCTACGTAACGTTATACGTTATATCGTAATGGTATATAACATTATACGTTATATCGTTATAGTATATAGCGTTATACGTTGTAACGGTATACTACAGAACGTTCTACGTTATATCGTAATAGTATACAACGTTATTCGTTATATCGTAATAGTATATAACGTTATACGTTATATCGTAATAGTATATTAACGCTATACGTTGTAACGGTATACTACATAACGTTATACGTTATATCGTAATGGTATATAACGTTATACGTTATATCGTTATAGTATATAACGTTATTCGTTGAAACGTTGTTCTACATAACGTTATACGTTGTAACGGTATACTACATAACGTTATACGTTATATCGTAATAGAATACAACGTTATACGTCATATCGTAATGCTATATAACGTTATAGGTTATTTTGTAATAGTATATAACGTTATACGTTATTTTGTAATAGTATATAACGTTATACGTTATATCGTTAAGGCATATAACGTTATACGTTATTTTGTAATAGTATATAATGTTATACTTTATATCGTAATGGTATATAACGTTATACGTTATATCGTAATGGTTTATAACGTTATACGTTATATCGTTATAGTATATAACGTTATACGTTGTAACGTTGTTCTACATATCGTTATACGTTGTAACGGTGTACTACATAACGTTATACCTTATATCGTAATACTATACAACGTTATACGTTATATCGTAATGCTATAGAACGTTATACGTTATAGCGTTATAGTATATAACGTTATACGTTGTAACGATGTACTACAAAACGTTATACGTTATATCGTAATAGTATACAACGTTAGTCGTTATATCGTAATAGTATATAACGTTATACGTTATATCGTAATAGTATATAACGCTATACGTTGTAACGGTATACAACATAACGCTATACGTTATATGGTAATAGTATACAACGTTATACGTTATATCGTAATGCTATACAACGTTATACGTTATTTTGTAATAGTATATAACGTTATACGTTACCTCGTAATAGTATATAGCGTTATAAGTTATATCGTAATACTATACAACGTTATACGTTATATCGTAATGCTATAGAACGTTATACGTTATTTTGTAATAGTATATAACGTTATACGTTATATCGTTATAGTATATAACGTTATACGTTATATCGTTATAGTATATAACGTTATACGTTACTTTGTAATACTATATAACATTATACGTTATTTTGTAATAGTATGTAACGATATACGTTATATAGCAATAGGATCTAACGTTAAACGTTATATCGTAATAGTATATAACATTATACGTTATATCGTTATAGTATATAACGCTATACGTTATATCGTAATGGTATATAACGTTATACGTTATATCGTTATAGTATATAACGTTATACGTTGTATAGCAATAGGATCTAACGTTATACGGTATATCGTTATAGTATATAACGTTATACGTTATATAGTTATAGTATATAACGTTATACGTTACTTTGTAATACTATATAACGTTATACGTTATTTTGTAATAGTATATAACGTTATACGTTATATAGCAATAGGATCTAACGTTATACGTTATATCGTTAAGGTATATAACGTTATACGTTATTTTGTAATATTATATAACGTTATACGTTATATCGTAATGGTATATAACGTTATACGTTATATCGTAATGGTATATAACGTTATACGTTATATCGTAATGGTATATAACGTTATACGTTATATCGTAATGGTATATAACGTTATACGTTATATCGTTATAGTATATAACGTTATACGTTGTAACGTTGTTCTACATATCGTTATACGTTGTAACGTTGATCTACATAACGTTATACGTTGTAACGGTGTACTACATAACGTTATACGTTATATCGTAATACTATACAACGTTATACGTTATATCGTAATGGTATATAACGTTATACGTTATATCGTTATAGTATATAACGTTATACGTTATATCGTTATAGTATATAACGTTATACGTTGTAACGGTGTACTACATAACGTTATACGATGTAACGTAATAGAATACAACGTTATACGTTATATCGTAATGCTATATAACGTTATACGGTATTTTGTAATAGTATATAACGTTATACGTTATATCGTTATAGTATATAACGTTATACGTTGTAACGTTGTTCTACATATCGTTATACGTTGTAACGTTGATCTACATAACGTTATACGTTGTAACGGTGTACTACATAACGTTATACGTTATATCGTAATACTATACAACGTTATACGTTATATCGTAATGGTATATAACGTTATACGTTATGTCGTTATGGTATATAACGTTATACGTTATATCGTTATAGTATATAACGTTATACGTTATGTCGTTATGGTATATAACGTTATACGTTATATCGTAATAGTATACGACGTTATACGTTATATCGTAATAGTATACGACGTTATACGTTATATAGCAATAGGATCTAACGTTATACGTTATATTGGAATAGTATATAACGCTACACGTTGTAACGGTATGCTACATAACATTATTCGTTGTAACGGTATACTACGTAACGTTATACGTTATATCGTTATAGTATATAACGTTATACGTTATATCGTAATAGTATACAACGTTATACGTTATATAGCAATAGTATCTAACGTTATACGTTATATCGTAATAGTATATAACGTTATACGTTGTAACGTTATCCTACGTAACGTTATACGTTATATCGTAATGGTATATAACTTTATACGTTATATCGTTATAGTATATAGCGTTATACGTTGTAACGGTATACTACATAACGTTCTACGTTATATCGTAATAGTATACAACGTTATTCGTTATATCGTAATAGTATATAACGTTATACGTTATATCGTAATAGTATATTAACGCTATACGTTGTAACGGTATACTACACAACGTTATACGTTATATCGTAATGGTATATAACGTTATACGTTATATCGTTATAGTATATAACGTTATTCGTTGAAACGTTGTTCTACATAACGTTATACGTTGTAACGGTATACTACATAACGTTATACGTTATATCGTAATAGAATACAACGTTATACGTCATATCGTAATGCTATATAACGTTATAGGGTATTTTGTAATAGTATATAACGTTATACGTTATTTTGTAATAGTATATAACGTTATACGTTATATCGTTAAGGCATATAACGTTATACGTTATTTTGTATTAGTATATAACGTTATACTTTATATCGTAATGGTATATAACGTTATACGTTATATCGTAATGGTTTATAACGTTATACGTTATATCGTTATAGTATATAACGTTATTCGTTGTAGCGTTGTTCTACATATCGTTATACGTTGTAACGGTGTACTACATAACGTTATACCTTATATCGTAATACTATACAACGTTATACGTTATATCGTAATGCTATAGAACGTTATACGTTATTTTGTAATAGTATATAACGTTATACGTTATATCGTAATGGTATATAACGTTATACGTTATATCGTTATAGTATATAACGTTATACGTTATATCGTTAAGGTATATAACGTTATACGTTATTTTGTAATAGTATATAACGTCATACGTTATTTTGTAATACTATATAACGTCATACGTTATTTTGTAATACTATATAACGTTATACGTTATTTTGTAATAGTAGATAACGTTATACGTTATATCGTAATGGTATATAACGTTATACGTTATATCGTTATAGTATATAACGTTATACGTTGTAACGTTGTTCTACATAACGTTATACGTTGTAACGGTATACTACATAACGTTATACGTTATATCGTAATAGAATACAACGTTATACGTTATATCGTAATGCTATATAACGTTATAGGTTATTTTATAATAGTATATAACGTTATAGGTTATTTTGTAATAGTATATAACGTTATACGTTATTTTGTAATACTATATAACGTTATACGTTATATAGCAATAGGATCTAACGTTAAATGTTATATCGTAATAGTATATAACGTTATACGTTATATCGTTATAGTATATAACGTTATACGTTATATCGTTATAGTATATAACGTTATTCGTTGTAACGTTGTTCTACATAACGTTATACGTTGTAACGGTATACTACATAACGTTATACCTTATATCGTAATAGAACACAACGTTATACGTTATATCGTAATGCTATATAACGTTATAGGTTATTTTGTAATAGTATATAACGTTATACGTTATTTTGTAATAGTATATAACGTTATACGTTATATAGCAATAAGATCTAACGTTATACGTTATATCGTTAAGGTATATAACGTTATACGTTATTTTGTAATAGTCTATAACGTTATACGTTATATCGTAATGGTATATAACGTTATACGTTATATCGTAATGGTATATAACGTTATACGTTATATCGTTATAGTATATAACGTTATACGTTGTAACGTTGTTCTACATATCGTTATACGTTGTAACGTTGTTCTACATAACGTTATACGTTGTAACGGTGTACTACATAACGTTATACGTTATATCGTAATACTATACAACGTTATACGTTATATCGTAATGGTATATAACGTTATACGTTATATCGTTATAGTATATAACGTTATACGTTATATCGTTATAGTATATAACGTTATACGTTGTAACGGTGTACTACATAACGTTATACGTTGTAACGTAATATAATACAACGTTATACGTTATATCGTAATGCTATATAACGTTATACGTTATTTTGTAATAGTATATAACGTTATACGTTATTTTGTAATAGTATATAACGTTATACGTTATATAGCAATAGGATCTAACGTTATACGTTATATCGTAATAGTATATAACGTTATACGTCATATCGTTATAGTATATAACGTTATACGTTATATCGTTATAGTATATAACGTTATACGTTATGTCGTTATGGTATATAACGTTATACGTTATATCGTTATAGTATATAACGTTATACGTTATGTCGTTATGGTATATAACGTTATACGTTATATCGTAATAGTATACGACGTTATACGTTATATAGCAATAGGATCTAACGTTATACGTTATATCGTAATAGTATATAACGTTATACGTTGTAACGGTATACTACATAACGTTATACGTTATATCGTAATAGTATATAACGTTATACGTTGTAACGTTATCCTACGTAACGTTATACGTTATATCGTAATGGTATATAACTTTATACGTTATATCGTTATAGTATATAGCGTTATACGTTGTAACGGTATACTACATAACGTTATACGTTATATCGTAATGGTATATAACGTTATACGTTATATCGTTATAGTATATAACGTTATTCGTTGAAACGTTGTTCTACATAACGTTATACGTTGTAACGGTATACTAAATAACGTTATACGTTATATCGTAATAGAATAAAACGTTATACGTCATATCGTAATGCTATATAACGTTATAGGGTATTTTGTAATAGTATATAACGTTATACGTTATATCGTTAAGGCATATAACGTTATACGTTATTTTGTAATAGTATATAACGTTATACTTTATATCGTAATGGTATATAACGTTATACGTTATATCGTAGTGGTTTATAACGTTATACGTTATATCGTTATAGTATATAACGTTATTCGTTGTAGCGTTGTTCTGCATATCGTTATACGTTGTAACGGTGTACTACATAACGTTATACCTTATATCGTAATACTATACAACGTTATACGTTATATCGTAATGCTATAGAACGTTATACGTTATTTTGTAATAGTTTATAACGTTATACGTTATATCGTAATGGTATATAACGTTATACGTTATATCGTTATAGTATATAACGTTATACGTTATATCGTTAAGGTATATAACGTTATACGTTATTTTGTAATAGTATATAACGTCATACGTTATTTTGTAATACTATATAACGTCATACGTTATTTTGTAATACTATATAACGTTATACGTTATTTTGTAATAGTAGATAACGTTATACGTTATATCGTAATGGTATATAACGTTATACGTTATATCGTTATAGTATATAACGTTATACGTTGTAACGTTGTTCTACATAACGTTATACGTTGTAACGGTATACTACATAACGTTATACGTTATATCGTAATAGAATACAACGTTATACGTTATATCGTAATGCTATATAACGTTATAGGTTATTTTATAATAGTATATAACGTTATAGGTTATTTTGTAATAGTATATAACGTTATACGTTATTGTGTAATACTATATAACGTTATACGTTATATAGCAATAGGATCTAACGTCAAATGTTATACCGTAATAGTATATAACGTTATACGTTATATCGTTATAGTATATAACGTTATACGTTATATCGTTATAGTATATAACGTTATTCGTTGTAACGTTGTTCTACATAACGTTATACGTTGTAACGGTATACTACATAACGTTATACGTTATATCGTAATAGAACACAACGTTATACGTTATATCGTAATGCTATATAACGTTATAGGTTATTTTGTAATAGTATATAACGTTATACGTTATTTTGTAATAGTATATAACGTTATACGTTATATAGCAATAGGATCTAACGTTATACGTTATATCGTTAAGGTATATAACGTTATACGTTATTTTGTAATAGTCTATAACGTTATACGTTATATCGTAATGGTATATAACGTTATACGTTATATCGTAATGGTATATAACGTTATACGTTATATCGTTATAGTATATAACGTTATACGTTGTAACGTTGTTCTACATATCGTTATACGTTGTAACGTTGTTCTACATAACGTTATACGTTGTAACGGTGTACTACATAACGTTATACGTTATGTCGTAATACTATACAACGTTATACGTTATATCGTAATGGTATATAACGTTATACGTTATATCGTTATAGTATATAACGTTATACGTTATATCGTTATAGTATATAACGTGATACGTTGTAACGGTGTACTACATAACGTTATACGTTGTAACGTAATATAATACAACGTTATACGTTATATCGTAATGCTATATAACGTTATACGTTATTTTGTAATAGTATATAACGTTATACGTTATTTTGTAATAGTATATAACGTTATACGTTATATAGCAATAGGATCTATCGTTATACGTTATATCGGAATAGTATATAACGCTATACGTTGTAACGGTATACTACATAACGTTCTACGTTATATCGTAATAGTATACAACGTTATTCGTTATATCGTAATGGTATATAACGTTATACGTTGTAACGGTGTACTACATAACGTTATACGTTGTAACGTAATATAATACAACGTTATACGTTATATCGTAATGCTATATAACGTTATACGTTATTTTGTAATAGTATATAACGTTATACGTTATTTTGTAATAGTATATAACGTTATACGTTATATAGCAATAGGATCTAACGTTATACGTTATATCGTAATAGTATATAACGTTATACGTCATATCGTTATAGTATATAACGTTATTCGTTGTAGCGTTGTTCTGCATATCGTTATACGTTGTAACGGTGTACTACATAACGTTATACCTTATATCGTAATACTATACAACGTTATACGTTATATCGTAATGCTATAGAACGTTATACGTTATTTTGTAATAGTATATAACGTTATACGTTATATAGCAATAGGATCTAACGTTATACGTTATATCGGAATAGTATATAACGCTATACGTTGTAACGGTATACTACATAACGTTCTACGTTATATCGTAATAGTATACAACGTTATTCGTTATATCGTAATGGTATATAACGTTATACGTTGTAACGGTGTACTACATAACGTTATACGTTGTAACGTAATATAATACAACGTTATACGTTATATCGTAATGCTATATAACGTTATACGTTATTTTGTAATAGTATATAACGTTATACGTTATTTTGTAATAGTATATAACGTTATACGTTATATAGCAATAGGATCTAACGTTATACGTTATATCGTAATAGTATATAACGTTATACGTCATATCGTTATAGTATATAACGTTATACGTTATATCGTTATAGTATATAACGTTATACGTTATGTCGTTATGGTATATAACGTTATACGTTATATCGTTATAGTATATAACGTTATACGTTATGTCGTTATGGTATATAACGTTATACGTTATATCGTAATAGTATACGACGTTATACGTTATATAGCAATAGGATCTAACGTTATACGTTATATCGTAATAATATATAACGTTATACGTTGTAACGGTATACTACATAACGTTATACGTTATATCGTAATAGTATATAACGTTATACGTTGTAACGTTATCCTACGTAACGTTATACGTTGTATCGTAATGGTATATAACTTTATACGTTATATCGTTATAGTATATAGCGTTATACGTTGTAACGGTATACTACATAACGTTATACGTTATATCGTAATGGTATATAACGTTATACGTTATATCGTTATAGTATATAACGTTATTCGTTGAAACGTTGTTCTACATAACGTTATACGTTGTAACGGTATACTAAATAACGTTATACGTTATATCGTAATAGAATAAAACGTTATACGTCATATCGTAATGCTATATAACGTTATAGGGTATTTTGTAATAGTATATAACGTTATACGTTATATCGTTAAGGCATATAACGTTATACGTTATTTTGTAATAGTATATAACGTTATACTTTATATCGTAATGGTATATAACGTTATACGTTATATCGTAATGGTTTATAACGTTATACGTTATATCGTTATAGTATATAACGTTATTCGTTGTAGCGTTGTTCTGCATATCGTTATACGTTGTAACGGTGTACTACATAACGTTATACCTTATATCGTAATACTATACAACGTTATACGTTATATCGTAATGCTATAGAACGTTATACGTTATTTTGTAATAGTATATAACGTTATACGTTATATCGTAATGGTATATAACGTTATACGTTATATCGTTATAGTATATAACGTTATACGTTATATCGTTAAGGTATATAACGTTATACGTTATTTTGTAATAGTATATAACGTCATACGTTATTTTGTAATACTATATAACGTCATACGTTATTTTGTAATACTATATAACGTTATACGTTATTTTGTAATAGTAGATAACGTTATACGTTATATCGTAATGGTATATAACGTTATACGTTATATCGTTATAGTATATAACGTTATACGTTGTAACGTTGTTCTACATAACGTTATACGTTGTAACGGTATACTACATAACGTTATACGTTATATCGTAATAGAATACAACGTTATACGTTATATCGTAATGCTATATAACGTTATAGGTTATTTTATAATAGTATATAACGTTATAGGTTATTTTGTAATAGTATATAACGTTATACGTTATTGTGTAATACTATATAACGTTATACGTTATATAGCAATAGGATCTAACGTCAAATGTTATACCGTAATAGTATATAACGTTATACGTTATATCGTTATAGTATATAACGTTATACGTTATATCGTTATAGTATATAACGTTATACGTTATATCGTTATAGTATATAACGTTATTCGTTGTAACGTTGTTCTACATAACGTTATACGTTGTAACGGTATACTACATAACGTTATACGTTATATCGTAATAGAACACAACGTTATACGTTATATCGTAATGCTATATAACGTTATAGGTTATTTTGTAATAGTATATAACGTTATACGTTATTTTGTAATAGTATATAACGTTATACGTTATATAGCAATAGGATCTAACGTTATACGTTATATCGTTAAGGTATATAACGTTATACGTTATTTTGTAATAGTCTATAACGTTATACGTTATATCGTAATGGTATATAACGTTATACGTTATATCGTAATGGTATATAACGTTATACGTTATATCGTTATAGTATATAACGTTATACGTTGTAACGTTGTTCTACATATCGTTATACGTTGTAACGTTGTTCTACATAACGTTATACGTTGTAACGGTGTACTACATAACGTTATACGTTATGTCGTAATACTATACAACGTTATACGTTATATCGTAATGGTATATAACGTTATACGTTATATCGTTATAGTATATAACGTTATACGTTATATCGTTATAGTATATAACGTGATACGTTGTAACGGTGTACTACATAACGTTATACGTTGTAACGTAATATAATACAACGTTATACGTTATATCGTAATGCTATATAACGTTATACGTTATTTTGTAATAGTATATAACGTTATACGTTATTTTGTAATAGTATATAACGTTATACGTTATATAGCAATAGGATCTAACGTTATACGTTATATCGGAATAGTATATAACGCTATACGTTGTAACGGTATACTACATAACGTTCTACGTTATATCGTAATAGTATACAACGTTATTCGTTATATCGTAATGGTATATAACGTTATACGTTATATCGTAATAGTATACAACGTTATACGTTATATAGCAATAGTGTCTAACGTTATACGTTATATCGTAATAGTATATAACGTTATACGTTGTAACGGTATACTACATAACGTTATACGTTATATCGTAATAGTATATAACGTTATACGTTGTAACGTTATCCTACGTAACGTTCTACGTTATATCGTAATAGTATACAACGTTATTCGTTATATCGTAATGGTATATAACGTTATACGTTATTTTGTGATAGTATATAACGTTATACGTTATTTTGTAATAGTATATAACGTTATACGTTATTTTGTAATAGTATATAACGTTATACGTTGTAACGTTGTTCTACATATCGTTATACGTTGTAACGTTGTTCTACATAACGTTATACGTTGTAACGGTGTACTACATATCGTTATACGTTATATCGTAATACTATACAACGTTATACGTTATATCGTAATGGTATATAACGTTATACGTTATATCGTAATAGTATATAACGTTATACGTCATATCGTTATAGTATATAACGTTATACGTTATATCGTTATAGTATATAACGTTATACGTTATGTCGTTATGGTATATAACGTTATACGTTATATCGTTATAGTATATAACGTTATACGTTATGTCGTTATGGTATATAACGTTCTACGTTATATCGTAATAGTATACAACGTTATTCGTTATATCGTAATGGTATATAACGTTATACGTTATATCGTAATAGTATACAACGTTATACGTTATATAGCAATAGTATCTAACGTTATACGTTATATCGTAATAGTATATAACGTTGTACGTTGTAACGGTATACTACATAACGTTATACGTTATATCGTAATAGTATATAACGTTATACGTTGTAACGTTATCCTACGTAACGTTATACGTTATATCGTTATAGTATATAACGTTATACGTTATATCGTAATAGTATACAACGTCATACGTTGTAAGGGTATACTACATAGCGTTATACGCTATATGATAATAGTATACAACGTTATACGTTATATCGTAATGCTATATAACGTTATACGTTATTTTGTGATAGTATATAACGTTATACGTTATTTTGTAATAGTATATAACGTTATACGTTATTTTGTAATAGTATATAACGTTATACGTTGTAACGTTGTTCTACATATCGTTATACGTTGTAACGTTGTTCTACATAACGTTATACGTTGTAACGGTGTACTACATATCGTTATACGTTATATCGTAATACTATACAACGTTATACGTTATATCGTAATGGTATATAACGTTATACGTTATATCGTAATAGTATATAACGTTATACGTCATATCGTTATAGTATATAACGTTATACGTTATATCGTTATAGTATATAACGTTATACGTTATGTCGTTATGGTATATAACGTTATACGTTATATCGTTATAGTATATAACGTTATACGTTATGTCGTTATGGTATATAACGTTATACGTTATATCGTAATAGTATACGACGTTATACGTTATATAGCAATAGGATCTAACGTTATACGTTATATCGGAATAGTATATAACGCTATACGTTGTAACGGTATACTACATAACGTTCTACGTTATATCGTAATAGTATACAACGTTATTCGTTATATCGTAATGGTATATAACGTTATACGTTATATCGTAATAGTATACAACGTTATACGTTATATAGCAATAGTATCTAACGTTATACGTTATATCGTAATAGTATATAACGTTATACGTTGTAACGGTATACTACATAACGTTATACGTTATATCGTAATAGTATATAACGTTATACGTTGTAACGTTATCCTACGTAACGTTATACGTTATATCGTTATAGTATATAACGTTATACGTTATATCGTAATAGTATACAACGTCATACGTTGTAAGGGTATACTACATAGCGTTATACGCTATATGATAATAGTATACAACGTTATACGTTATATCGTAATGCTATATAACGTTATACGTTATTTTGTGATAGTATATAACGTTATACGTTATTTTGTAATAGTATATAACGTTATACGTTATATCGTAATAGTATATAACGCTATACGTTGTAACGGTATACTACATAACGTTATACGTTATATCGTAATGCTATATAACGTTACACGTTACATCGAAATCGTATAAAACGTTATACGTTATATAGCAATAGGATCTAACGTTATACGTTATATCGTAATAGTATATGACGTTATTCGTTGTGACGGTATACTACATAACGTTACACGTTATATCGTAATAGTATATAACGCTATACGTTTTAGCGGTATACTACGTAACGTTATACGTCATATCGTTATAGTATATAACGTTATAAGTTATATCGTAATAGTATACAACGTTATACGTTATATAGCAATAGTATCTAACGTTGTACGTTATTTTGTAATAGTATATAACGTTATACTTTATATCGTAATGGTATATAACGTTATACGTTATATCGTAATGGTTTATAACGTTATACGTTATATCGTTATAGTATATAACGTTATTCGTTGTAGCGTTGTTCTACATATCGTTATACGTTGTAACGGTGTACTACATAACGTTATACCTTATATCGTAATACTATACAACGTTATACGTTATATCGTAATGCTATAGAACGTTATACGTTATTTTGTAATAGTATATAACGTTATACGTTATATCGTAATGGTATATAATGTTATACGTTATATCGTTATAGTATATAACGTTATACGTTATATCGTTAAGGTATATAACGTTATACGTTATTTTGTAATAGTATATAACGTCATACGTTATTTTGTAATACTATATAACGTCATACGTTATTTTGTAATACTATATAACGTTATACGTTATTTTGTAATAGTAGATAACGTTATACGTTATATCGTAATGGTATATAACGTTATACGTTATAGCGTTATAGTATATAACGTTATACGTTGTAACGTTGTTCTACATAACGTTATACGTTGTGACGGTATACTACATAACGTTATACGTAATATCGTAATAGAATACAACGTTATACGTTATATCGTAATGCTATATAACGTTATAGGTTATTTTGTAATAGTATATAACGTTATACGTTATTTTGTAATAGTATATAACGTTATACGTTATATAGCAATAGGATCTAACGTTATACGTTATATCGTTAAGGTATATAACGTTATACGTTATTTTGTAATAGTCTATAACGTTAAACGTTATATCGTAATGGTATATAACGTTATACGTTATATCGTAATGGAATATAACGTTATACGTTATATCGTTATAGTATATAACGTTATACGTTGTAACGTTGTTCTACATATCGTTATACGTTGTAACGTTGTTCTACATAACGTTATACGTTGTAACGGTGTACTACATAACGTTATACGTTATATCGTAATACTATACAACGTTATACGTTATATCGTAATGGTATATAACGTTATACGTTATATCGTTATAGTATATAACGTTATACGTTATATCGTAATAGTATACGACGTTATACGTTATATAGCAATAGTATATAACGCAATACGTTGTAACGGTATACTACATAACGTTCTACGTTATATCGTAATAGTATACAACGTTATTCGTTATATCGTAATGGTATATAACGTTATACGTTATATCGTAATAGTATACAACGTTATACGTTATATAGCAATGGTATCTATCGTTATACGTTATATCGTAATAGTATATAACGTTATACGTTGTAACGGTATACTACATAACGTTATACGTTATATCGTAATAGTATATAACGTTATACGTTGTAACGTTATCCTACGTAACGTTATACGTTATATCGTTATAGTATATAACGTTATACGTTATATCGTAATAGTATACAACGTCATACGTTGTAAGGGTATACTACATAGCGTTATACGCTATATGATAATAGTATACAACGTTATACGTTATATCGTAATGCTATATAACGTTATACGTCATTTTGTGATAGTATATAACGTTATACGTTATTTTGTAATAGTATATAACGTTATACGTTATTTTGTAATAGTATATAACGTTATACGTTATATCGTAATGGTATATTACTTTATACGTTATTTTGTAATAGTATATAACGCTATACGTTGTAACGGTATACTACATAACGTTCTACGTTATATCGTAATAGTATACAACGTTATTCGTTATATCGTAATAGTATATAACGTTATGCGTTATATCGTAATAGTATATAACGCTTTACGTTGTAACGGTATACTACATAACGTTATACGTTGTAACGGTGTACTACATAACGTTATACGTTATATGATAATAGTATACAACGTTATACGTTATATCGTAATGCTATATAACGTTATACGTTATTTTGTAATAGTATATAACGTTATACGTTATTTTGTAATAGTATATAACGTTATACGTTATTTTGTAATAGTATATAACGTTATACATTATATCGTAATAGTATATAACGCTATACGTTTTAGCGGTATACTACGTAACGTTATACGTCATATCGTTATAGTATATAACGTTCTAAGTTATATCGTAATAGTATACAACGTTATACGTTATATAGCAATAGTATCTAACGTTATACGTTATTTTGTAATAGTATATAACGTTATACGTTATATCGTTATACGTTATATCGTTATAGTATATACCGTTATACGTTGTAACGTTGTACTACATAACGTTATACGTTGTAACGGTGTACTACATAACGTTATATGTTATATCGTAATAGTATACAACGTTATTCGTTATATCGTAATAGTGTATAACGCTATACGTTGTAACGGTATACTACATAACGTTATACGTTATATCGTAATGCTATATAACGTTATACGTTATTTTGTAATAGTATATAACGTTATACGTTATTTTGTAATAGTATATAACGTTATACGTTATTTTGTAATAGTATATAACGTTATACGTTATATCTTAATAGTATATAACGTTATACGTTATATGGTTATAGTATATAGCGTTATACGTTGTAACGTTGTTCTACATAACGTTATACGTTGTAACGGTATACTACATAACGTTATACGTTATATCGTAGTGCTATATAACGTTATACGCTATTTTGTAATAGTATATAACGTTATACGTTATTTTGTAATAGTATATAACGTTATACGTTATTTTGTAATAGTATATAACGTTATACGATATTTTGTAATAGTATATAACGTTATACGTTATATCGTAATACTATACAACGTTATACGTTATATCGTAATGCTATATAACGTTATACATTATTTTGTAATAGTATATAACGTTATACGTTATTTTTTAATAGTATATAACGTTATACGTTATATCTTAATGGTATATAACGTTATACGTTATATCGTTATAGTATATAGCGTTATACGTTGTAACGTTGTACTACATAACGTTATACGTTATATCGTAATAATTTACAACGTTATACGTTATATCCTAATGGTATATAACGTTATACGTTATATCGTTATAGTATATAACGTTATACGTTATGTCGTTATAGTATATAACGTTATACGTTATTTTGTAATAGTATATAACGTTATACGTTATATCGTAATGGTATATAACGTTATACGTTATATCGTAATGGTATATAACGTTATACGTTATTTTGTAATAGTATATAACGTTATACGTTATATCGTAATAATATACAACGTTATACGATATATAGCAATAGGATCTAACATTATACGTTATATCGTAATAGTATATATCGTTATACGTTGTAACGGTGTACTACATAACGTTATACGTTATATCGTAATAATTTACAACGTTATACGTTATATCCTAATGGTATATAACGTTATACGTTATATCGTTATAGTATATAACGTTATACGTTATGTCGTTATAGTATATAACGTTATACGTTATATCGTTAAGGCATATAACGTTATACGTTATTTTGTAATAGTATATAACGTTATACGTTATATCGTAATGGTATGTAACGTTATACGTTATATCGTAATGGTATATAACGTTATACGTTATATCGTTATAGTATATAACGTTATACGTTGTAACGTTGTTCTACATATCGTTATACGTTGTAACGTTGTTCTACATAACGTTATACGTTGTAACGTTGTACTACATAACGTTATACGTTGTAACGGTGTACTACATAACGTTATATGTTATATCGTAATAGTATACAACGTTATTCGTTATATCGTAATAGTATATAACGCTATATGTTGTAACGGTATACTACATAACGTTATACGTTATATCGTAATGCCATATAAAGTTATACGTTATTTTGTAATATTATATAACGTTATACGTTATTTTGTAATAGTATATAACGTTAAACGATATATCGTAATGGTATATAACGTTATACGTTCTATCGTTATAGTATAAAACGTTATACGTTGTAACGTTGTACTACATAACGTTATACGTTGTAACGGTGTACTACATTACGTTATACGTTATATGATAATAGTATACAACGTTATACGTTATATCGTAATGCTATATAACGTTATACGTTATTTTGTAATAGTATATAACGTTATACGTTATTTTGTAATAGTATATAACGTTATACGTTATATCGTAATAATATACAACGTTATACGATATATAGCAATAGGATCTAACATTATACGTTATATCGTAATAGTATATATCGTTATACGTTGTAACGGAATACTACATAACGTTATACGTTATATCGTAATACTATATAACGTTATACGTTATTTTGTAATAGTATATAACGTTATACGTCATATCGTTATAGTATATAACGTTATACGTTATATCGTTATAGTATATAACGTTATACGTTATGTCGTTATGGTATATAACGTTATACGTTATTTTGTAATAGTATATAACGTTATACGTTATTTTGTAATACTATATAACGTTATACATTATATCGTAATGGTATATAACGTTATACGTTATATCGTTATAGTATATAGCGTTATACGCTGTAACGTTGTACTACATAACGTTATGCGTTGTAGCGGTGTACTACATAACGTTATACGTTATATCGTAATACTATACAACGTTATACGTTATATCTTAATAGTATATAACGTTATACGTTATATGGTTATAGTATATAGCGTTATACGTTGTAACGTTGTTCTACATAACGTTATACGTTGTAACGGTATACTACATAACGTTATACGTTATATCGTAGTGCTATATAACGTTATACGCTATTTTGTAATAGTATATAACGTTATACGTTATTTTGTAATAGTATATAACGTTATACGTTATTTTGTAATAGTATATAACGTTATACGATATTTTGTAATAGTATATAACGTTATACGTTATATCGTAATACTATACAACGTTATACGTTATATCGTAATGCTATATAACGTTATACATTATTTTGTAATAGTATATAACGTTATACGTTATTTTATAATAGTATATAACGTTATACGTTATATCTTAATGGTATGTAACGTTATACGTTATATCGTTATAGTATATAGCGTTATACGTTGTAACGTTGTACTACATAACGTTATACGTTATATCGTAATAATTTACAACGTTATACGTTATATCCTAATGGTATATAACGTTATACGTTATATCGTTATAGTATATAACGTTATACGTTATGTCGTTTTAGTATATAACGTTATACGTTATTTTGTAATAGTATATAACGTTATACGTTATATCGTAATGGTATATAACGTTATACGTTATATCGTAATGGTATATAACGTTATACGTTATTTTGTAATAGTATATAACGTTATACGTTATATCGTAATAATATACAACGTTATACGATATATAGCAATAGGATCTAACATTATACGTTATATCGTAATAGTATATATCGTTATACGTTGTAACGGTGTACTACATAACGTTATACGTTATATCGTAATAATTTACAACGTTATACGTTATATCCTAATGGTATATAACGTTATACGTTATATCGTTATAGTATATAACGTTATACGTTATGTCGTTATAGTATATAACGTTATACGTTATATCGTTAAGGCATATAACGTTATACGTTATTTTGTAATAGTATATAACGTTATACGTTATATCGTAATGGTATGTAACGTTATACGTTATATCGTAATGGTATATAACGTTATACGTTATATCGTAATGGTATATAACGTTATACGTTATATCGTTATAGTATATAACGTTATACGTTGTAACGTTGTTCTACATATCGTTATACGTTGTAACGTTGTTCTACATAACGTTATACGTTGTAACGTTGTACTGCATAACGTTATACGTTGTAACGGTGTACTACATAACGTTATATGTTATATCGTAATAGTATACAACGTTATTCGTTATATCGTAATAGTATATAACGCTATACGTTGTAA
Organism: Bombus affinis; assembly: GCF_024516045.1. Lineage (NCBI taxonomy): Eukaryota > Metazoa > Arthropoda > Insecta > Hymenoptera > Apidae > Bombus > Bombus affinis. The sequence goes on along the minus strand of NW_026108937.1, from coordinate 23,357 downwards.
CGGAATACTACATAACGTTATACGTTATATCGTAATACTATATAACGTTATACGTTATTTTGTAATAGTATATAACGTTATACGTCATATCGTTATAGTATATAACGTTATACGTTATATCGTTATAGTATATAACGTTATACGTTATGTCGTTATGGTATATAACGTTATACGTTATATCGTTATAGTATATAACGTTATACGTTGTAACGGTGCACTACATAACGTTATACGTTGTAACGATGTACTACATAACGTTATACGTTATATCGTAATAGTATACAACGTTATTCGTTATATCGTAATAGTATATAACGCTATATGTTGTAACGGTATACTACATAACGTTATACGTTATATCGTAATGCCATATAAAGTTATACGTTATTTTGTAATATTATATCACGTTATACGTTATTTTGTAATAGTATATAACGTTAAACGATATATCGTAATGGTATATAACGTTATACGTTCTATCGTTATAGTATATAACGTTATACGTTGTAACGTTGTACTACATAACGTTATACGTTGTAACGGTGTACTACATTACGTTATACGTTATATGATAATAGTATACAACGTTATACGTTATATCGTAATGCTATATAACGTTATACGTTATTTTGTAATAGTATATAACGTTATACGTTATTTTGTAATAGTATATAACGTTATACGTTATATCGTAATAATATACAACGTTATACGATATATAGCAATAGGATCTAACATTATACGTTATATCGTAATAGTATATATCGTTATACGTTGTAACGGAATACTACATAACGTTATACGTTATATCGTAATACTATATAACGTTATACGTTATTTTGTAATAGTATATAACGTTATACGTCATATCGTTATAGTATATAACGTTATACGTTATATCGTTATAGTATATAACGTTATACGTTATGTCGTTATGGTATATAACGTTATACGTTATTTTGTAATAGTATATAACGTTATACGTTATTTTGTAATACTATATAACGTTATACATTATATCGTAATGGTATATAACGTTATACGTTATATCGTTATAGTATATAGCGTTATACGCTGTAACGTTGCACTACATAACGTTATACGTTGTAGCGGTGTACTACATAACGTTATACGTTATATCGTAATGGTATATATCGTTATACGTTATATCGTTATAGTATATACCGTTATACGTTGTAACGTTGTACTACATAACGTTATACGTTGTAACGGTGTACTACATAACGTTATACGTTATATCGTAATACTATACAACGTTATACGTTATATCGTAATACTATACAACGTTATACGTTATATCCTAATGGTATATAACGTTATACGTTATATCGTTATAGTATATAACGTTATACGTAGTAACGGTGTACTACATAACGTTATACATTGTAACGGTGTACTACATAACGTTATACGTTATATCGTAATAGTATATAACGCTATACGTTGTAACGGTATACTACATAACGTTATACATTATATCGTAATGCTATATAACGTTATACGTTATTTTGTAATATTATATAACGTTATACGTTATTTTGTAATAGTATATAACGTTATACGTTATATCGTAATGGTATATAACGTTATACGTTATATCGTTATAGTATATAACGTTATACGTTATATCGTATTAATATATAACGCTATACGTTGTAACGGTATACAACATAACGCTATACGTTATATGGTAATAGTATACAACGTTATACGTTATATGGTAATCCTATACAACGTTATACGTTATTTTGTAATAGTATATAACGTTATACGTTACCTCGTAATAGTATATAACGTTATAAGTTATATCGTAATACTATACAACGTTATACGTTATATCGTAATGCTATAGAACGTTATACGTTATTTTGTAATAGTATATAACGTTATACGTTACCTCGTAATAGTATATAACGTTATAGGTTATATCGTAATACTATACAACGTTATACGTTATATCGTAATGCTATAGAACGTTATACGTTATTTTGTAATAGTATATAACGTTATACGTTATTTTGTAATAGTATATAACGTTATACGTTACCTCGTAATAGTATATAACGTTATAAGTTATATCGTAATACTATACAACGTTATACGTTATATCGTAATGCTATAGAACGTTATACGTTATTTTGTAATAGTATATAACGTTATATGTTATTTTGTAATACTATATAACGTTATACGCTATTTTGTAATAGTTTATAACGTTATACGTTATATCGTAATGGTATATAACGTTATACGTTATATCGTTATAGTATATAACGTTATACGTTGTAACGTTGTTCTACATAACGTTATACGTTGTAACGGTATACTACATAACGTTATACGTTATATCGTAATAGAATACAACGTTATACGTTATATCGTAATGCTATATAACGTTATAGGTTATTTTGTAATAGTATATAACGTTATAGGTTATTTTGTAATAGTATATAACGTTATACGTTATTTTGTAATACTATATAACGTTATACGTTATATAGCAATAGGATCTAACGTTAAATGTTATATCGTAATAGTATATAACGTTATACGTTATATCGTTATAGTATATAACGTTATACGTTATATCGTTATAGTATATAACGTTATTCGTTGTAACGTTGTTCTACATAACGTTATACGTTGTAACGGTATACTACATAACGTTATACGTTATATCGTAATAGAATACAACGTTATACGTTATATCGTAATGCTATATAACGTTATAGGTTATTTTGTAATAGTATATAACGTTATACGTTATATAGCAATAGGTTCTAACGTTATACGTTATATCGTGAAGGTATATAACGTTATACGTTATTTTGTAATAGTTTATAACGTTATACGTTATTTTGTAATAGTATGTAACGTTATACGTTATATAGCAATAGGATCTAACGTTATACGTTATATCGTTAAGGTATATAACGTTATACGTTATTTTGTAATAGTTTATAACGTTATACGTTATATCGTAATGCTATATAACGTTATAGGTTATTTTGTAATAGTATATAACGTTATACGTTATTTTGTAATAGTATATAACGTTATACGTTATATAGCAATAGGATCTAACGTTATACGTCATATCGTTAAGGTATATAACGTTATACGTTATTTTGTAATAGTTTATAACGTTATACGTTATATCGTAATGGTATACAACGTTATACGTTATATCGTAATGGTATATAACGTTATACGTTATATCGTTATAGTATATAACGTTATACGTTGTAACGATGTTCTACATATCGTTATACGTTGTAACGTTGTTCTACATAACGTTATACGTTGTATCGGTGTACTACATAACGTTATACGTTATATCGTAATAATATACAACGTTATACGTTATATCGTAATGGTATATAACGTTATACGTTATATCGTTATAGTATATAACGTTATACGTTATATCGTTATAGTATATAACGTTATACGTTGTAACGTTGTACTACATAACGTTATACGTTGTAACGTAATAGAATACAACGTTATACGTTATATCGTAATGCTATATAACGTTATACGTTATTTTGTAATAGTATATAACGTTATACGTTATTTTGTAATAGTATATAACGTTATACGTTATATAGCAATGGGATCTATCGTTATACGTTATATCGGAATAGTATATAACGCTATACGTTGTAACGGTATACTACATAACGTTATTCGTTGTAACGGTATACTACGTAACGTTATACGTTATATCGTAATACTATACAACGTTATACGTTATATCTTAATAGTATATAACGTTATACGTTATATCGTTATAGTATATAACGTTATACGTTATATCGTTATAGTATATAACGTTATACGTTGTAACGGTGTACTACATAACGTTATACGTTATATCGTAATACTATATAACGTTATACGTTATTTTGTAATAGTATATAACGTTATACGTCATATCGTTATAGTATATAACGTTATACGTTATATCGTTATAGTATATAACGTTATACGTTATGTCGTTATGGTATATAACGTTATACGTTATTTTGTAATAGTATATAACGTTATACGTTATTTTGTAATACTATATAACGTTATACATTATATCGTAATGGTATATAACGTTATACGTTATATCGTTATAGTATATAGCGTTATACGCTGTAACGTTGTACTACATAACGTTATACGTTGTAGCGGTGTACTACATAACGTTATACGTTATATCGTAATACTATACAACGTTATACGTTATATCTTAATAGTATATAACGTTATACGTTATATGGTTATAGTATATAGCGTTATACGTTGTAACGTTGTTCTACATAACGTTATACGTTGTAACGGTATACTACATAACGTTATACGTTATATCGTAGTGCTATATAACGTTATACGCTATTTTGTAATAGTATATAGCGTTATACGTTATTTTGTAATAGTATATAACGTTATACGTTATTTTGTAATAGTATATAACGTTATACGATATTTTGTAATAGTATATAACGTTATACGTTATATCGTAATACTATACAACGTTATACCTTATATCGTAATGCTATATAACGTTATACATTATTTTGTAATAGTATATAACGCTATACGTTATTTTTTAATAGTATATAACGTTATACGTTATATCTTAATGGTATATAACGTTATACGTTATATCGTTATAGTATATAGCGTTATACGTTGTAACGTTGTACTACATAACGTTATACGTTATATCGTAATAATTTACAACGTTATACGTTATATCCTAATGGTATATAACGTTATACGTTATATCGTTATAGTATATAACGTTATACGTTATGTCGTTATAGTATATAACGTTATACGTTATTTTGTAATAGTATATAACGTTATACGTTATATCGTAATGGTATATAACGTTATACGTTATATCGTAATGGTATATAACGTTATACGTTATTTTGTAATAGTATATAACGTTATACGTTATATCGTAATAATATACAACGTTATACGATATATAGCAATAGGATCTAACATTATACGTTATATCGTAATAGTATATATCGTTATACGTTGTAACGGTGTACTACATAACGTTATACGTTATATCGTAATAATTTACAACGTTATACGTTATATCCTAATGGTATATAACGTTATACGTTATATCGTTATAGTATATAACGTTATACGTTATGTCGTTATAGTATATAACGTTATACGTTATATCGTTAAGGCATATAACGTTATACGTTATTTTGTAATAGTATATAACGTTATACGTTATATCGTAATGGTATGTAACGTTATACGTTATATCGTAATGGTATATAACGTTATACGTTATATCGTTATAGTATATAACGTTATACGTTGTAACGTTGTTCTACATATCGTTATACGTTGTAACGTTGTTCTACATAACGTTATACGTTGTAACGTTGTACTACATAACGTTATACGTTGTAACGGTGTACTACATAACGTTATATGTTATATAGTAATAGTATACAACGTTATTCGTTATATCGTAATAGTATATAACGCTATACGTTGTAACGGAATACTACATAACGTTATACGTTATATCGTAATACTATATAACGTTATGCGTTATTTTGTAATAGTATATAACGTTATACGTCATATCGTTATAGTATATAACGTTATACGTTATATCGTTATAGTATATAACGTTATACGTTATGTCGTTATGGTATATAACGTTATACGTTATATCGTTATAGTATATAACGTTATACGTTGTAACGGTGCACTACATAACGTTATACGTTGTAACGATGTACTACATAACGTTATACGTTATATCGTAATAGTATACAACGTTATTCGTTATATCGTAATAGTATATAACGCTATATGTTGTAACGGTATACTACATAACGTTATACGTTATATCGTAATGCCATATAAAGTTATACGTTATTTTGTAATATTATATAACGTTATACGTTATTTTGTAATAGTATATAACGTTAAACGATATATCGTAATGGTATATAACGTTATACGTTATTTTGTAATAGTATATAACGTTATACGTTATTTTGTAATAGTATATAACGTTATACGTTATATCGTAATACTATACAACGTTATACGTTATATCGTAATGCTATATAACGTTATACATTATTTTGTAATAGTATATAACGTTATACGTTATTTTTTAATAGTATATAACGTTATACGTTATATCTTAATGGTATGTAACGTTATACGTTATATCGTTATAGTATATAGCGTTATACGTTGTAACGTTGTACTACATAACGTTATACGTTATATCGTAATAATTTACAACGTTATACGTTATATCCTAATGGTATATAACGTTATACGTTATATCGTTATAGTATATAACGTTATACGTTATGTCGTTATAGTATATAACGTTATACGTTATTTTGTAATAGTATATAACGTTATACGTTATATCGTAATGGTATATAACGTTATACGTTATATCGTAATGGTATATAACGTTATACGTTATTTTGTAATAGTATATAACGTTATACGTTATATCGTAATAATATACAACGTTATACGATATATAGCAATAGGATCTAACATTATACGTTATATCGTAATAGTATATATCGTTATACGTTGTAACGGTGTACTACATAACGTTATACGTTATATCGTAATAATTTACAACGTTATACGTTATATCCTAATGGTATATAACGTTATACGTTATATCGTTATAGTATATAACGTTATACGTTATGTCGTTATAGTATATAACGTTATACGTTATATCGTTAAGGCATATAACGTTATACGTTATTTTGTAATAGTATATAACGTTATACGTTATATCGTAATGGTATGTAACGTTATACGTTATATCGTAATGGTATATAACGTTATACGTTATATCGTTATAGTATATAACGTTATACGTTGTAACGTTGTTCTACATATCGTTATACGTTGTAACGTTGTTCTACATAACGTTATACGTTGTAACGTTGTACTACATAACGTTATACGTTGTAACGGTGTACTACATAACGTTATATGTTATATCGTAATAGTATACAACGTTATTCGTTATATCGTAATAGTATATAACGCTATACGTTGTAACGGAATACTACATAACGTTATACGTTATATCGTAATACTATATAACGTTATACGTTATTTTGTAATAGTATATAACGTTATACGTCATATCGTTATAGTATATAACGTTATACGTTATATCGTTATAGTATATAACGTTATACGTTATGTCGTTATGGTATATAACGTTATACGTTATATCGTTATAGTATATAACGTTATACGTTGTAACGGTGCACTACATAACGTTATACGTTGTAACGATGTACTACATAACGTTATACGTTATATCGTAATAGTATACAACGTTATTCGTTATATCGTAATAGTATATAACGCTATATGTTGTAACGGTATACTACATAACGTTATACGTTATATCGTAATGCCATATAAAGTTATACGTTATTTTGTAATATTATATAACGTTATACGTTATTTTGTAATAGTATATAACGTTAAACGATATATCGTAATGGTATATAACGTTATACGTTCTATCGTTATAGTATATAACGTTATACGTTGTAACGTTGTACTACATAACGTTATACGTTGTAACGGTGTACTACATTACGTTATACGTTATATGATAATAGTATACAACGTTATACGTTATATCGTAATGCTATATAACGTTATACGTTATTTTGTAATAGTATATAACGTTATACGTTATTTTGTAATAGTATATAACGTTATACGTTATATCGTAATAATATACAACGTTATACGATATATAGCAATAGGATCTAACATTATACGTTATATCGTAATAGTATATATCGTTATACGTTGTAACGGAATACTACATAACGTTATACGTTATATCGTAATACTATATAACGTTATACGTTATTTTGTAATAGTATATAACGTTATACGTCATATCGTTATAGTATATAACGTTATACGTTATATCGTTATAGTATATAACGTTATACGTTATGTCGTTATGGTATATAACGTTATACGTTATTTTGTAATAGTATATAACGTTATACGTTATTTTGTAATACTATATAACGTTATACATTATATCGTAATGGTATATAACGTTATACGTTATATCGTTATAGTATATAGCGTTATACGCTGTAACGTTGTACTACATAACGTTATACGTTGTAGCGGTGTACTACATAACGTTATACGTTATATCGTAATGGTATATATCGTTATACGTTATATCGTTATAGTATATACCGTTATACGTTGTAACGTTGTACTACATAACGTTATACGTTGTAACGGTGTACTACATAACGTTATACGTTATATCGTAATACTATACAACGTTATACGTTATATCGTAATACTATACAACGTTATACGTTATATCCTAATGGTATATAACGTTATACGTTATATCGTTATAGTATATAACGTTATACGTAGTAACGGTGTACTACATAACGTTATAAATTGTAACGGTGTACTACATAACGTTATACGTTATATCGTAATAGTATATAACGCTATACGTTGTAACGGTATACTACATAACGTTATACATTATATCGTAATGCTATATAACGTTATACGTTATTTTGTAATATTATATAACGTTATACGTTATTTTGTAATAGTATATAACGTTATACGTTATATCGTAATGGTATATAACGTTATACGTTATATCGTTATAGTATATAACGTTATACGTTATATCGTATTAATATATAACGCTATACGTTGTAACGGTATACAACATAACGCTATACGTTATATGGTAATAGTATACAACGTTATACGTTATATGGTAATCCTATACAACGTTATACGTTATTTTGTAATAGTATATAACGTTATACGTTACCTCGTAATAGTATATAACGTTATAAGTTATATCGTAATACTATACAACGTTATACGTTATATCGTAATGCTATAGAACGTTATACGTTATTTTGTAATAGTATATAACGTTATACGTTACCTCGTAATAGTATATAACGTTATAAGTTATATCGTAATACTATACAACGTTATACGTTATATCGTAATGCTATAGAACGTTATACGTTATTTTGTAATAGTATATAACGTTATACGTTATTTTGTAATAGTATATAACGTTATACGTTACCTCGTAATAGTATATAACGTTATAAGTTATATCGTAATACTATACAACGTTATACGTTATATCGTAATGCTATAGAACGTTATACGTTATTTTGTAATAGTATATAACGTTATATGTTATTTTGTAATACTATATAACGTTATACGCTATTTTGTAATAGTTTATAACGTTATACGTTATATCGTAATGGTATATAACGTTATACGTTATATCGTTATAGTATATAACGTTATACGTTGTAACGTTGTTCTACATAACGTTATACGTTGTAACGGTATACTACATAACGTTATACGTTATATCGTAATAGAATACAACGTTATACGTTATATCGTAATGCTATATAACGTTATAGGTTATTTTGTAATAGTATATAACGTTATAGGTTATTTTGTAATAGTATATAACGTTATACGTTATTTTGTAATACTATATAACGTTATACGTTATATAGCAATAGGATCTAACGTTAAATGTTATATCGTAATAGTATATAACGTTATACGTTATATCGTTATAGTATATAACGTTATACGTTATATCGTTATAGTATATAACGTTATTCGTTGTAACGTTGTTCTACATAACGTTATACGTTGTAACGGTATACTACATAACGTTATACGTTATATCGTAATAGAATACAACGTTATACGTTATATCGTAATGCTATATAACGTTATAGGTTATTTTGTAATAGTATATAACGTTATACGTTATATAGCAATAGGTTCTAACGTTATACGTTATATCGTTAAGGTATATAACGTTATACGTTATTTTGTAATAGTTTATAACGTTATACGTTATTTTGTAATAGTATATAACGTTATACGTTATATAGCAATAGGATCTAACGTTATACGTTATATCGTTAAGGTATATAACGTTATACGTTATTTTGTAATAGTTTATAACGTTATACGTTATATCGTAATGCTATATAACGTTATAGGTTATTTTGTAATAGTATATAACGTTATACGTTATTTTGTAATAGTATATAACGTTATACGTTATATAGCAATAGGATCTAACGTTATACGTCATATCGTTAAGGTATATAACGTTATACGTTATTTTGTAATAGTTTATAACGTTATACGTTATATCGTAATGGTATATAACGTTATACGTTATATCGTAATGGTATATAACGTTATACGTTATATCGTTATAGTATATAACGTTATACGTTGTAACGATGTTCTACATATCGTTATACGTTGTAACGTTGTTCTACATAACGTTATACGTTGTATCGGTGTACTACATAACGTTATACGTTATATCGTAATAATATACAACGTTATACGTTATATCGTAATGGTATATAACGTTATACGTTATATCGTTATAGTATATAACGTTATACGTTATATCGTTATAGTATATAACGTTATACGTTGTAACGTTGTACTACATAACGTTATACGTTGTAACGTAATAGAATACAACGTTATACGTTATATCGTAATGCTATATAACGTTATACGTTATTTTGTAATAGTATATAACGTTATACGTTATTTTGTAATAGTATATAACGTTATACGTTATATAGCAATGGGATCTATCGTTATACGTTATATCGGAATAGTATATAACGCTGTACGTTGTAACGGTATACTACATAACGTTATTCGTTGTAACGGTATACTACGTAACGTTATACGTTATATCGTAATACTATACAACGTTATACGTTATATCTTAATAGTATATAACGTTATACGTTATATCGTTATAGTATATAACGTTATACGTTATATCGTTATAGTATATAACGTTATACGTTGTAACGGTGTACTACATAACGTTATACGTTATATCGTAATACTATATAACGTTATACGTTATTTTGTAATAGTATATAACGTTATACGTCATATCGTTATAGTATATAACGTTATACGTTATATCGTTATAGTATATAACGTTATACGTTATGTCGTTATGGTATATAACGTTATACGTTATTTTGTAATAGTATATAACGTTATACGTTATTTTGTAATACTATATAACGTTATACATTATATCGTAATGGTATATAACGTTATACGTTATATCGTTATAGTATATAGCGTTATACGCTGTAACGTTGTACTACATAACGTTATACGTTGTAGCGGTGTACTACATAACGTTATACGTTATATCGTAATACTATACAACGTTATACGTTATATCTTAATAGTATATAACGTTATACGTTATATGGTTATAGTATATAGCGTTATACGTTGTAACGTTGTTCTACATAACGTTATACGTTGTAACGGTATACTACATAACGTTATACGTTATATCGTAGTGCTATATAACGTTATACGCTATTTTGTAATAGTATATAACGTTATACGTTATTTTGTAATAGTATATAACGTTATACGTTATTTTGTAATAGTATATAACGTTATACGATATTTTGTAATAGTATATAACGTTATACGTTATATCGTAATACTATACAACGTTATACGTTATATCGTAATGCTATATAACGTTATACATTATTTTGTAATAGTATATAACGTTATACGTTATTTTTTAATAGTATATAACGTTATACGTTATATCTTAAAGGTATATAACGTTATACGTTATATCGTTATAGTATATAGCGTTATACGTTGTAACGTTGTACTACATAACGTTATACGTTATATCGTAATAATTTACAACGTTATACGTTATATCCTAATGGTATATAACGTTATACGTTATATCGTTATAGTATATAACGTTATACGTTACGTCGTTATAGTATATAACGTTATACGTTATTTTGTAATAGTATATAACGTTATACGTTATATCGTAATGGTATATAACGTTATACGTTATATCGTAATGGTATATAACGTTATACGTTATTTTGTAATAGTATATAACGTTATACGTTATATCGTAATACTATACAACGTTATACGATATATAGCAATAGGATCTAACATTATACGTTATATCGTAATAGTATATATCGTTATACGTTGTAACGGTGTACTACATAACGTTATACGTTATATCGTAATAATTTACAACGTTATACGTTATATCCTAATCGTATATAACGTTATACGTTATATCGTTATAGTATATAACGTTATACGTTATGTCGTTATAGTATATAACGTTATACGTTATATCGTTAAGGCATATAACGTTATACGTTATTTTGTAATAGTATATAACGTTATACGTTATATCGTAATGGTATGTAACGTTATACGTTATATCGTAATGGTATATAACGTTATACGTTATATCGTTATAGTATATAACGTTATACGTTGTAACGTTGTTCTACATATCGTTATACGTTGTAACGTTGTTCTACATAACGTTATACGTTGTAACGTTGTACTACATAACGTTATACGTTGTAACGGTGTACTACATAACGTTATATGTTATATCGTAATAGTATACAACGTTATTCGTTATATCGTAATAGTATATAACGCTATACGTTGTAACGGAATACTACATAACGTTATACGTTATATCGTAATACTATATAACGTTATGCGTTATTTTGTAATAGTATATAACGTTATACGTCATATCGTTATAGTATATAACGTTATACGTTATATCGTTATAGTATATAACGTTATACGTTATGTCGTTATAGTATATAACGTTATACGTTATATCGTTATAGTATATAACGTTATACGTTGTAACGGTGCACTACATAACGTTATACGTTGTAACGATGTACTACATAACGTTATACGTTATATCGTAATAGTATACAACGTTATTCGTTATATCGTAATAGTATATAACGCTATATGTTGTAACGGTATACTACATAACGTTATACGTTATATCGTAATGCCATATAAAGTTATACGTTATTTTGTAATATTATATAACGTTATACGTTATTTTGTAATAGTATATAACGTTAAACGATATATCGTAATGGTATATAACGTTATACGTTCTATCGTTATAGTATATAACGTTATACGTTGTAACGTTGTACTACATAACGTTATACGTTGTAACGGTGTACTACATTACGTTATACGTTATATGATAATAGTATACAACGTTATACGTTATATCGTAATGCTATATAACGTTATACGTTATTTTGTAATAGTATATAACGTTATACGTTATTTTGTAATAGTATATAACGTTATACGTTATATCGTAATAATATACAACGTTATACGATATATAGCAATAGGATCTAACATTATACGTTATATCGTAATAGTATATATCGTTATACGTTGTAACGGAATACTACATAACGTTATACGTTATATCGTAATACTATATAACGTTATACGTTATTTTGTAATAGTATATAACGTTATACGTCATATCGTTATAGTATATAACGTTATACGTTATATCGTTATAGTATATAACGTTATACGTTATGTCGTTATGGTATATAACGTTATACGTTATTTTGTAATAGTATATAACGTTATACGTTATTTTGAATACTATATAACGTTATACATTATATCGTAATGGTATATAACGTTATACGTTATATCGTTATAGTATATAGCGTTATACGCTGTAACGTTGTACTACATAACGTTATACGTTGTAGCGGTGTACTACATAACGTTATACGTTATATCGTAATACTATACAACGTTATACGTTATATCCTAATGGTATATAACGTTATACGTTATTTTGTAATAGTATATAACGTTATACGTTATATCGTAATGGTATATATCGTTATACGTTATATCGTTATAGTATATACCGTCATACGTTGTAACGTTGTACTACATAACGTTATACGTTGTAACGGTGTACTACATAACGTTATACGTTATATCGTAATACTATACAACGTTATACGTTATATCGTAATACTATACAACGTTATACGTTATATCCTAATGGTATATAACGTTATACGTTATATCGTTATAGTATATAACGTTATACGTAGTAACGGTGTACTACATAACGTTATACATTGTAACGGTGTACTACATAACGTTATACGTTATATCGTAATAGTATATAACGCTATACGTTGTAACGGTATACTACATAACGTTATACATTATATCGTAATGCTATATAACGTTATACGTTATTTTGTAATATTATATAACGTTATACGTTATTTTGTAATAGTATATAACGTTATACGTTATATCGTAATGGTATATAACGTTATACGTTATATCGTTATAGTATATAACGTTATACGTTATATCGTATTAATATATAACGCTATACGTTGTAACGGTATACAACATAACGCTATACGTTATATGGTAATAGTATACAACGTTATACGTTATATGGTAATCCTATACAACGTTATACGTTATTTTGTAATAGTATATAACGTTATACGTTACCTCGTAATAGTATATAACGTTATAAGTTATATCGTAATACTATACAACGTTATACGTTATATCGTAATGCTATAGAACGTTATACGTTATTTTGTAATAGTATATAACGTTATACGTTACCTCGTAATAGTATATAACGTTATAAGTTATATCGTAGTACTATACAACGTTATACGTTATATCGTAATGCTATAGAACGTTATACGTTATTTTGTAATAGTATATAACGTTATACGTTATATCGTAATGGTATATAACGTTATACGTTATATCGTTATAGTATATAACGTTATACGTTATATCGTTAAGGTATATAACGTTATACGTTATTTTGTAATATTATATAACGTTATATGTTATTTTGTAATACTATATAACGTTATACGCTATTTTGTAATAGTTTATAACGTTATACGTTATATCGTAATGGTATATAACGTTATACGTTATATCGTTATAGTATATAACGTTATACGTTGTAACGTTGTTCTACATAACGTTATACGTTGTAACGGTATACTACATAACGTTATACGTTATATCGTAATAGAATACAACGTTATACGTTATATCGTAATGCTATATAACGTTATAGGTTATTTTGTAATAGTATATAACGTTATAGGTTATTTTGTAATAGTATATAACGTTATACGTTATTTTGTAATACTATATAACGTTATACGTTATATAGCAATAGGATCTAACGTTAAATGTTATATCGTAATAGTATATAACGTTATACGTTATATCGTTATAGTATATAACGTTATACGTTATATCGTTATAGTATATAACGTTATTCGTTGTAACGTTGTTCTACATAACGTTATACGTTGTAACGGTATACTACATAACGTTATACGTTATATCGTAATAGAATACAACGTTATACGTTATATCGTAATGCTATATAACGTTATAGGTTATTTTGTAATAGTATATAACGTTATACGTTATATAGCAATAGGATCTAACGTTATACGTTATATCGTTAAGGTATATAACGTTATACGTTATTTTGTAATAGTTTATAACGTTATACGCTATTTTGTAATAGTATATAACGTTATACGTTATATAGCAATAGGATCTAACGTTATACGTTATATCGTTAAGGTATATAACGTTATACGTTATTTTGTAATAGTTTATAACGTTATACGTTATATCGTAATGCTATATAACGTTATAGGTTATTTTGTAATAGTATATAACGTTATACGTTATTTTGTAATAGTATATAACGTTATACGTTATATAGCAATAGGATCTAACGTTATACGTCATATCGTTAAGGTATATAACGTTATACGTTATTTTGTAATAGTTTATAACGTTATACGTTATATCGTAATGGTATATAACGTTATACGTTATATCGTTATAGTATATAACGTTATACGTTATATCGTTAAGGTATATAACGTTATACGTTATTTTGTAATATTATATAACGTTATATGTTATTTTGTAATACTATATAACGTTATACGCTATTTTGTAATAGTTTATAACGTTATACGTTATATCGTAATGGTATATAACGTTATACGTTATATCGTTATAGTATATAACGTTATACGTTGTAACGTTGTTCTACATAACGTTATACGTTGTAACGGTATACTACATAACGTTATACGTTATATCGTAATAGAATACAACGTTATACGTTATATCGTAATGCTATATAACGTTATAGGTTATTTTGTAATAGTATATAACGTTATAGGTTATTTTGTAATAGTATATAACGTTATACGTTATTTTGTAATACTATATAACGTTATACGTTATATAGCAATAGGATCTAACGTTAAATGTTATATCGTAATAGTATATAACGTTATACGTTATATCGTTATAGTATATAACGTTATACGTTATATCGTTATAGTATATAACGTTATTCGTTGTAACGTTGTTCTACATAACGTTATACGTTGTAACGGTATACTACATAACGTTATACGTTATATCGTAATAGAATACAACGTTATACGTTATATCGTAATGCTATATAACGTTATAGGTTATTTTGTAATAGTATATAACGTTATACGTTATATAGCAATAGGATCTAACGTTATACGTTATATCGTTAAGGTATATAACGTTATACGTTATTTTGTAATAGTTTATAACGTTATACGCTATTTTGTAATAGTATATAACGTTATACGTTATATAGCAATAGGATCTAACGTTATACGTTATATCGTTAAGGTATATAACGTTATACGTTATTTTGTAATAGTTTATAACGTTATACGTTATATCGTAATGCTATATAACGTTATAGGTTATTTTGTAATAGTATATAACGTTATACGTTATTTTGTAATAGTATATAACGTTATACGTTATATAGCAATAGGATCTAACGTTATACGTCATATCGTTAAGGTATATAACGTTATACGTTATTTTGTAATAGTTTATAACGTTATACGTTATATCGTAATGGTATATAACGTTATACGTTATATCGTAATGGTATATAACGTTATACGTTATATCGTTATAGTATATAACGTTATACGTTGTAACGATGTTCTACATATCGTTATACGTTGTAACGTTGTTCTACATAACGTTATACGTTGTATCGGTGTACTACATAACGTTATACGTTATATCGTAATAATATACAACGTTATACGTTATATCGTAATGGTATATAACGTTATACGTTATATCGTTATAGTATATAACGTTATACGTTATATCGTTATAGTATATAACGTTATACGTTGTAACGGTGTACTACATAACGTTATACGTTGTAACGTAATAGAATACAACGTTATACGTTATATCGTAATGCTATATAACGTTATACGTTATTTTGTAATAGTATATAACGTTATACGTTATTTTGTAATAGTATATAACGTTATACGTTATATAGCAATGGGATCTATCGTTATACGTTATATCGGAATAGTATATAACGCTATACGTTGTAACGGTATACTACATAACGTTATTCGTTGTAACGGTATACTACGTAACGTTATACGTTATATCGTTATAGTATATAACGTTATACGTTATATCGTAATAGTATACAACGTTATACGTTATATAGCAATAGTATCTAACGTTATACGTTATATCGTAATAGTATATCGTTATACGTTGTAACGGTATACTACATAACGTTATACGTTATATCGTAATAGTATATAACGTTATACGTTGTAACGTTATCCTACGTAACGTTATACGTTATATCGTTATAGTATATAACGTTATACGTTATATCGTTAAGGTATATAACGTTATACGTTATTTTGTAACAGTATATAACGTTATACGTTATTTTGTAATACTATATAACGTTATACGTTATTTTGTAATAGTATATAACGTTATACGTTATATCGTTATAGTATATAGCGTTATACGCTGTAACGTTGTACTACATAACGTTATACGTTGTAACGGTGTACTACATAACGTTATACGTTATATCGTAATACTATACAACGTTATACGTTATATCGTAATGCTATAGAACGTTATACGTTATTTTGTAATACTATATAACGTTATACGTTATATCGTTATAGTATATAACGTTATACGTTATATCGTTATAGTATATAACGTTATACGTTATATCGTTATAGTATATAACGTTATACGTTATATCGTTATAGTATATAACGTTATACGTTGTGACGTTGTTCTACATATCGTTATACGTTGTAACGGTGTACTACATAACGTTATACGTTATATCGTAATACTATACAACGTTATACGTTATATCGTAATGGTATAGAACGTTATACGTTATATCGTAATGCTATATAACGTTATAGTTTATTTTGTAATAGTATATAACGTTATACGTTATTTTGTAATAGTATATAACGTTATACGTTATATAGCAAGAGGATCTAACGTTATACGTTAAATCGTAATGCTATACAACGTTATACGTTATATCTTAATGGTATATAACGTTATCCGTAATATCGTTACAGTATATAACGTTAAACGTTATATCGTTAAGCTATATAACGTTATACGTTATTTTGTAATAGTATATAACGTTATACGTTATTTTGTAATACTATATAACGTTATACGTTATATCGTAATGGTATAGAACGTTATACGTTATATCGTAATGCTATATAACGTTATAGGTTATTTTGTAACAGTATATAACGTTATACGTTATTTTGTAATAGTATATAACGTTATACGTTATATCGTTATAGTATATAACGTTATACGTTATATCGTTATAGTATATAACGTTATACGTTATATCGTTATAGTATATAACGTTATACGTTACTTTGTAATACTATATAACGTTATACGTTATTTTGTAATAGTATATAACGATATACGTTATATAGCAATAGGATCTAACGTTAAACGTTATATCGTAATAGTATATAACGTTATGCGTTATATCGTTATAGTATATAACGTTATACGTTATATCGTAATAGTATACGACGTTATACGTTATATAGCAATAGGATCTAACGTTATACGTTATATCGGAATAGTATATAACGCTACACGTTGTAACGGTATGCTACATAACGTTATTCGTTGTAACGGTATACTACGTAACGTTATACGTTATATCGTTATAGTATATAACGTTATACGTTATATCATAATAGTATACAACGTTATACGTTATATAGCAATAGTATCTAACGTTATATGTTATATCGTAATAGTATATAACGTTATACGTTGTAACGGTATACTACATAACGTTATACGTTATATCGTAATAGTATATAACGTTATACGTTGTAACGTTATCCTACGTAACGTTATACGTTATATCGTAATGGTATATAACTTTATACGTTATATCGTTATAGTATATAGCGTTATACGTTGTAACGGTATACTACATAACGTTCTACGTTATATCGTAATAGTATACGACGTTATTCGTTATATCGTAATAGTATATAACGTTATACGTTATATCGTAATAGTATATTAACGCTATACGTTGTAACGGTATACTACATAACGTTATACGTTATATCGTAATAGTATACAACGTTATTCGTTATATCGTAATAGTATATAACGTTATACGTTATATCGTTATAGTATATAAAGTTATACGTTATATCGTAATGGTATATAACGTTATACGTTATATCGTTATAGTATATAACGTTATTCGTTGAAACGTTGTTCTACATAACGTTATACGTTGTAACGGTATACTACATAACGTTATACGTTATATCGTAATAGAATACAACGTTATACGTCATATCGTAATGCTATATAACGTTATAGGGTATTTTGTAATAGTATATAACGTTATACGTTATTTTGTAATAGTATATAACGTTATACGTTACCTCGTAATAGTATATAACGTTATAAGTTATATCGTAATACTATACAACGTTATACGTTATATCGTAATGCTATAGAACGTTATACGTTATTTTGTAATAGTATATAACGTTATACGTTACCTCGTAATAGTATATAACGTTATAAGTTATATCGTAATACTATACAACGTTATACGTTATATCGTAATGCTATAGAACGTTATACGTTATTTTGTAACAGTATATAACGTTATACGTTATATCGTAATGGTATATAACGTTATACGTTATATCGTTATAGTATATAACGTTATACGTTATATCGTTAAGGTATATAACGTTATACGTTATTTTGTAATAGTATATAACGTTATATGGTATTTTGTAATAGTATATAACGTTATACGTTATATCGTAATGGTATATAACGTTATACGTTATATCGTTATAGTATATAACGTTATACGTTGTAACGTTGTTCTACATAACGTTATACGTTGTAACGGTATACTACATAACGTTATACGTTATATCGTAATAGAATACAACGTTATACGTTATATCGTAATGCTATATAACGTTATAGGTTATTTTGTAATAGTATGTAACGTTATAGGTTATTTTGTAATAGTATATAACGTTATACGTTATTTTGTAATACTATATAACGTTATACGTTATATAGCAATAGGATCTAACGTTAAATGTTATATCGTAATAGTATATAACGTTATACGTTATATCGTTATAGTATATAACGTTATACGTTATATCGTTATAGTATACAACGTTATTCGTTGTAACGTTGTTCTACATAACGTTATACGTTGTAACGGTATACTACATAACGTTATACGTTATATCGTAATAGAATACAACGTTATACGTTATATCGTAATGCTATATAACGTTATAGGTTATTTTGTAATAGTATATAACGTTATACGTTATATAGCAATAGGATCTAACGTTATACGTTATATCGTTAAGGTATATAACGTTATACGTTATTTTGTAATAGTTTATAACGTTATACGTTATATCGTAATGCTATATAACGTTATAGGTTATTTTGTAATAGTATATAACGTTATACGTTATTTTGTAATAGTATATAACGTTATACGTTATATAGCAATAGGATCTAACGTTATACGTCATATCGTTAAGGTATATAACGTTATACGTTATTTTGTAATAGTTTATAACGTTATACGTTATATCGTAATGGTATATAACGTTATACGTTATATCGTAATGGTATATAACGTTATACGTTATATCGTTATAGTATATAACGTTATACGTTGTAACGTTGTTCTACATATCGTTATACGTTGTAACGTTGTTCTACATAACGTTATACGTTGTATCGGTGTACTACATAACGTTATACGTTATATCGTAATAATATACAACGTTATACGTTATATCGTAATGGTATATAACGTTATACGTTATATCGTTATAGTATATAACGTTATACGTTATTTTGTAATAGTATATAACGTTATACGTTATATAGCAATGGGATCTATCGTTATACGTTATATCGTTATAGTATATAGCGTTATACGCTGTAACGTTGTACTACATAACGTTATACGTTGTAACGGTGTACTACATAACGTTATACGTTATATCGTAATACTATACAACGTTATACGTTATATCGTAATACTATAGAACGTTATACGTTATTTTGTAATAGTATATAACGTTATACGTTATATCTTTATAGTATATAACGTTATACGTTATATCGTTATAGTATATAACGTTATACGTTATATCGTTATAGTATATAACGTTATACGTTATATCGTTAAGGTATATAACGTTATACGTTATTTTGTAATAGTATATAACGTTATACGTTATTTTGTAATAGTATATAACGTTATACGTTATATAGCAATAGGATCTAACGTTATACGTTATATCGTAATAGTATATAACGTTATACGTTATATCGTTATAGTATATAACGTTATACGTTATATCCTTATAGTATATAACGTTATACGTTATTTTGTAATAGTATATAGCGTTATACGTTATATCGTAATGGTATATAACGTTATACGTTATATCGTTATAGTATATAACGTTATACGTTGTAACGTTGTTCTACATAACGTTATACGTTGTAACGGTATACTACATAACGTTATACGTTATATCGTAATAGAATAAAACGTTATACGTTATATCGTAATGCTATATAACGTTATAGGTTATTTTGTAATAGTATATAACGTTATACGTTATTTTGTAATAGTATATAACGTTATACGTTATATAGCAATAGGATCTAACGTTATACGTTATATCGTAATAGTATATAACGTTATACGTTATATCGTTATAGTATATAACGTTATACGTTATATCCTTATAGTATATAACGTTATACGTTATTTTGTAATAGTATATAACGTTATACGTTATATCGTAATGGTATATAACGTTATACTTTATATCGTTATAGTATATAACGTTATACGTTGTGACGTTGTTCTACATATCGTTATACGTTGTAACGGTGTACTACATAACGTTATACGTTATATCGTAATACTATACAACGTTATACGTTATATCGTAATGGTATAGAACGTTATACGTTATATCGTTATAGTATATAACGTTATACGTTATATAGCAATAGGATCTAACGTTATACGTTATATCGTTATAGTATATAACGTTATACGTTATATAGTTATAGTATATAACGTTATACGTTACTTTGTAATACTATATAACGTTATACGTTATTTTGTAATAGTATATAACGTTATACGTTATATAGCAATAGGATCTAACGTTATACGTTATATCGTTAAGGTATATAACGTTATACGTTATTTTGTAATATTATATAACGTTATACGTTATATCGTAATGGTATAAAACGTTATACGTTATATCGTAATGGTATATAACGTTATACGTTATATCGTAATGGTATATAACGTTATACGTTATATCGTTATAGTATATAACGTTATACGTTGGAACGTTGTTCTACATATCGTTATACGTTGTAACGTTGTTCTACATAACGTTATACGTTGTAACGGTGTACTACATAACGTTATACGTTATATCGTAATACTATACAACGTTATACGTTATATCGTAATGGTATATAACGTTATACGTTATATCGTTATAGTATATAACGTTATTCGTTGTAACGTTGTTCTACATAACGTTATACGTTGTAACGGTATACTACATAACGTTATACGTTATATCGTAATAGAACACAACGTTATACGTTATATCGTAATGCTATATAACGTTATAGGTTATTTTGTAATAGTATATAACGTTATACGTTATTTTGTAATAGTATATAACGTTATACGTTATATAGCAATAGGATCTAACGTTATACGTTATATCGTTAAGGTATATAACGTTATACGTTATTTTGTAATAGTCTATAACGTT